>NC_092055.1:29998927-30105235 GCF_003086295.3 Arachis hypogaea
TTTGTCAATTTAATGAACTCTCCCATGTTACATATGATTCTCTTAATTGATGTTATTTGAGGTATTTCAGTTTATGATTGCTTTCTTTTATTTATGTTACTGTTGCTTCCAATTTGAAGACATTTTTATTCAAGTAAGTCTACTTTTCCCCTTTTGGCCTTGGTTAAGTAATTGGTAACTCATGAGTTATCAAACTCAACGTGATTGACAATTATTATCTTTGCTAATTGAATTAAACTTCAATAACTCCAGTCCTTTCTTAGGAATTGACTAGGACCTGAGGATTAAACTAATTGGTCCACTTGACCTTCCTTTGCTTTAGTAAAGGCTAACTAAATGGGATTAAAACTCAATTCTCATCACCGTTGATAAGGATAACTAGGATAGGACTTCTAATTTCTCATACCTTGCCAAGACTTTATTTTATAGTTATTTATTTATTTTATTTGTCATTTAAATTACTTGTTCCTTACTTTCAAAGCCCCCAATTTACAAACTCATAACCAATAATAAGAACATACCTCCCTGCAATTCCTTGAGAAGACGACCCAAGGTTTAAATACTTCGGTTATCAATTTTAAAGGGGGTTTGTTACTTGTGACAACCAAAACGTTTGTAAGAAAGGACTTTTGTTGGTTTAGAAGCTATACTTGCAACGGAAATATATTCTAAATTCTAGACCACGCAAAAGTTATCTCTTCAAAATGGCGCCGTTGCCGGGGAATTGCAAATGTGTACCTTATTATTGGTTATTGTAAATATTTTTCTTTTACTTGTTTATTTATTTTTGTTTTTTCTTTTATATTTTTGGCCACTATGAATTCTCACCCCTATCGCTTTGAGTTTGGTTCTAATATTGTTGAAAAAAGTGAAAGCTATAACAGGAAAATGCATCAAGGTCTAAGCAATCAAAGATGGATGGAGCCAAGTGGATCTGATCAACCCTTTCGGCAACAACACCTTCCAAAACATCATGGACAAAGACCATTCTACAATGCATACCAAGCTGATAGATATGGTGGACCCCCTTGTAATTACCAACAAGCCCCACCCTGTGCTTATACACCATCCTTTCAACGTAGATTTGAACTACCATACTCACAAGTTCCTTTTCACCATTCACCACCATATGACCCTTATCCACCACAATCCCAATCCAAGTACTCCCAAGAACCACCACATTCTTATTTTGAACCCTCTCCTCCAACCAATGAAACCTCACACCTACCCCAACCTTCAGTGAGTGACAAACTTCGTGTTCTTCTTCAAGGGCAAGCAAAGATAGAAAAGAGCTTACTGGAACTCACTACTGCTGTAACCGAGGTAGTAAATTTAATAGCTTCCCGACATCTGAGAACTCAAAGTACTCCCATGGCCGTATGTGGAGAATCAAAAGAAGAGCGTAGCATGAAGGAAACACTAGAAACTCCGGTGGACAATGAGGAGCATGTCTTTGTACTGGAACAAGTAGAGGAAGCCATGGTAGTTGTAGAGGAAGAAGTGGTTGAAGATTTAGGAGATGCTGAACCTCCATGGGAATCACGAACCGTAAAGGATTCCGCTGAGAAGTCCAAATTTGATGCCAAGGAGGACAGTGCACGACCTCCACAGCATATGCCTTGTGAAAAATTGGACGAAACAGACCAAGAAGTTGATTCCATGGGTAGCAATGATCACAAATCAGGCTCTCCTAGTCACGGACTCACATTCGCAACTGAATTCCTTGAACCTGAAGAACCCTATCCAAGTGAATACGAAGATGACGTCGAGGTAGATTTCTCTCAACCTCCAACGTATGACTTAAGTGATGAGGAAGACATAGAAGACTTTGATCAGGATGTAGTTGCAGCTGATGAATTTTGCAAAGAAGTGGAGGAATTCACAGAAGATCACAAGGGAGTAGAACTTACAGAACCACTGGAAACACCTATCCCAAGGCCATTACCACCTAATACAAGCTTCAAGTGGGTACAATCCTTAACCTTTATCTTTACTTTTCCACTTGAATATGGTTTGCTTGAAACAGATGGCCAGCTTAGAGCTCTCTGCGGCTTTAAGAGTAAAAGGGAAATGGCTTGTACTCAGAGCTGGTGCGCAAGGTTCAATAAGGTCCCACGCTTCAATTCGAAGTGCAAGGATTGGTACCAAGTTCAATTGAATGGGTCACGGAAGACGTTTGGTCATCTTGGTGAGAATACAATTTCTAAACTACCCAGATCGAAGAATGTAGATCAAGACAAAGGTGGATTTAAAAGCAAAGTTTGGGATCCTGGAATCTATTCTGACATTCGTCACCCCGGGAGCCTGAGAACCTGTTTGAAGCTACTCAAAAGCTTCACATGCCTAGTCTGAGACCCCGGAGACTGTTGGCATTCCAAACATTGGTGGAGATTTCTGGATAAATTTAAGCATAAGCCGCCATAACAGGAAGCTCATCCAATGTCCAACTTAAGGACTTTAACTAAAAGTGCTAGGTGGGAGACAACCCACCATGGTATGGTCGTTTCTTTTTCAAATTTTATTTCGTACTATTTGATTTTATGTTATATTATTGAACTTGGATGTTATTCATAGCATTTGCATTAGCATTGCATACTGCATAATTGCATACCTACATATAAAAAAAGGGAGAAAGGCCTGCGACGCGATCGCATCGCTAAAGCGTTCGCGTCAGTTGCGAAAAACACCTCCCACGCGTCTGCGTCAATCACGCGAACGCGTGATCTGGAAATCGGCGTAAAATTCCAACGCCCAGAAATCTGGGCTGGAATCGTGCGGCTGCTGTGCGTTTAGCACAAAACGGCCCACACGTTCGCGTCCCTGACGCGAACGCGACACTTGCAAAACACCCATCCCACGCAAAAGCGTGAGCGACGCGTTCGCGTCGCATGGATTGCACAACACCCTAAAAGGAGACAGAGAGTTGCGCCGAAACGACGCTGGAATTGCGCGTTTAGCACAATTTCCAGCGACGCAGTCGCATGCCTCACGCGACCGCGTCATTTATCCTTTTTTCCTATTCCATGCGATCGCGTCAACCCCATTCCACCCTAGCCACGCGATCGCGTGCCCCACACGTTCGCGTGGATTCAAATTCACTAACCCCAGTGACGCGAAACCCTAACCCCCCAGCATCCCCATTCTTCTTCCCCAACCCCCTCTGCTCTCTCTCCCTCCCTCCTCTGCACCCATCACCACCGCCAACCACCCCTGACCGCCGCCCCAGCGCCAACCACCCAGCCCCGACCGCGACGCCACCCCCTCCCTCTTCCTTCCATCTCTTTCTTCTCTTTCTCTTCTCTTCTTCCCTCCACCACCACTGCCCCCTCCGCGGCCACCACCACCACCGCGCCATCACCACCGCCCTTACCACAACCACCAACCTAATTTCTTAAACCACCCCCTCCACCGTTAACCCTACCCCCTGCCACCACGAAAAGCCAACCACCACCGCGCCAACCACCCTGTTCCGCCACCACACCGCCGTGCCCCCTCCCAGCACCCCAGCCATCTCTCTGTTCCCTAGTTTCGATCATACGCCTACCAGGTTCCGCCGAACGCTGTTTTTCTTTCATTCGTAGTTAGTTGCATATTTTTCCAATTATGTTCAAATTAGGATAGTTAGAGATGTATGTTGTAGTGGATTCTAGGTGGTTAGGTAGCTAGGATGTGGTTAGTGGATTTAAGCCTGATTAATTGCGCTGTTCTTGCTACCTGTTCTATAATTTTCACAATTCTGTTGTTGCTGTGATGTTAGTATTGTTCATATGATGCTCTTACTGTTCATGCTGCTATTGCGACTGCTCTTTCATGTTCATATTATTTATATCTATTTGCAGATTTGTTTTAATTTATATGAACTATTCTGCTTGCTGTTTATTACCTGGGAACATCCACTTTTAGCCGGAATGCTGCCCAATTTTCTGTAAATTATTTTGATATTCATTCATGTTTTGGTTTTGGGAATTTGAATTTGGCACTCCTCAGCTTTTACCAAACCAATTCATGAATGCACGGGCCAACCTTATTATCCCTCTGTTTTCCCGGTTAATAAATCACATTATTGATGATTAGATTTCACTTTTCGCTATTTCTATATCTATATGAATCATCAACAACTTGATTTCCTTGCTTGAATATGAGTTGTCTGTTGCTTAAAATTGTGAATTTCATGTTACTTAGAAACCAATCATCATGCCACGTACTCTGACTTTAATTTTATAAACTAATTTTCGCTTTCTAACCTCTTTTTCAATTTAAACCACTTTTAACTTTCTAACTCCCCCCTCTGTTTTTTGACTAAACTTTTTACTTCATGGCATGATTATTGTTTTTCCTAATTAACAGGTATTCCACTTATAATATATTTTGGACTGTAATTTCTCATCTCAGCTTTTTAACTCCGAAACAATCCAAAATGCACAATTATTCATTTCATTTCATAATTCTACTGCTCCTTTGCCACTATGTGCCGCTTATCTTGTTATTTGCCTACTTGTTTTTCTATTTTTCTCATATCCTAGTTTTCTATTTTTCAGGATGTCTGACCCTCAAAGAAAAGGAAAAAGCAAAGCCACAACTGGCAAACGGAAAAGAGGTGAATCCTCTATGTCTCTCCTGGAGATTATGCATGATGACTCCTGGCGAAAAAAGCATTTTACCCCGCAGGAGACACCCACCCAGGCTGCACAGGCAGGACCAGAGCAGGCTGCACCATAGCAGGAGGTGCCACACCAGATTCAGGCCGCAGATGCAGAGATTCCTATCCAGTCAGAGCCTCCATAACAGCAGACAGATCCTCCTACCCTCATCCAGTCTGCAGATCCTCAGGCCACCACCGAGACTCCAGCAGCCCATCTTTCCAGTGATGACACTCCTTCACACCCAGCTTGAGTGAGCATCAAGGACGATGTTTTATTTTAAGTGTGGGGAGGTCGCCATCTTTGGCATATTTTTTTGGTTAACCACTACAGACTCTTTTATTTTATTTTGGTTATTTTTCTGTATTTTTATCTTTATTTTTATTTTTATCTTTCAGTACTTATACATTGTTCTTTTCATGTGTTTTTACTCTATTTTCTGCATTTTGCACTTTAGTTCATATTTTAGGCATTTAGTTTAGTTTGCAATTCTAAACTTATTAGTTATAAAATATGTGGATTAATTAGTATAGTTTACCCTTTTAGCATATGATAGTTTGGTTTAAATTGAAAATAAAAAGGAAGTAAACTAGAGACTTTAACATAATAAAAAATAATCCACACACCTTGTATATAGAACATAACATGTTAGTTAGTTAACAACATTTCATCAAGGAGAAACACTAAAACTTTAAAGCCACCCAAGAAATTTTATATTGGGAATAATGGGAACTCTTAATTTCTACTTGCAAGACATGTATAACTGATATATGATTTTTGAGCTAGAGAACACACAGCCTGTGAGTTTTGAGCTTAATTGTATGGTTACATTCAAACCATAATTTTTATTCCTGTGTGTTTTTCCCTTCTTTTTTATTCTGGTGTTCTTTACTTTGTTTTAGTCTATATGTCCAATTATAGAGTATAGATACATACTAAGAGATGATGATTGAGGCCATTACTTGTTTAGCTTACTTATCCCAAATAAGCCTACCCTTTAAATCACCCTTGTTAGCCCCTTTGAGCTTTTTAATCCCCTCTTGTTCTATAAACCACATTACTAGCCTTAAGCAGAAAAACAAAATAAAAATCCCAAGTTGAATCCTTGGTTAGCTTAAAATAGAAATTGTGTATTGTTTAAGTGTGGGAAACTTAATGGGAACATGGATGATAGAAACAAAGGTAGAAAGTTAAAAAGAATAAAGATATTTCAAACTATATCTCAATTTGGGAAGCATGCTCATGTGAAATCAAAACAATTGAATTACCATGTGCATTAAAAAAAAATTTTTATTTTCGATATTTAATTAAGGGGATACAAAAATTTCCCAATTGCAAAATAAAAAGAATCAATGCACATGGGATAAAATTTAAGTTAATGCATGAGCTTGCAATACAAAGTGAGAAAAGTTGGGCAAATAGGTTAAGAAACTTTAAATTACAAAATATGTATGTTAGGTGAGATCTTAGACTAATCAAGGATTCACTTATTAGCTCACTTAGCCTTATACATATACCCTTACCCTTACCTTAGCCCCATTACAACCTTGAAAAAGACTTCATGATTTTTGTATGTCTGTATTCTATAATTGTTGATTGGTTAGATGAAGAACAAAGTTATAGAAAGTAAGAATAAAAAGAAGAATAGAGTGATTAACCCAACAAACACTGAGTGACTAGAGAGTAAACACAAAATCCAGTGAGGGTTCAATAGCTCATCACCATATATCTCTGCTTGAATTGTTAATTGTCTTGCAAGTTTGAAAAATATTTTTACCCATCTCAATTGTAAAAGTGCTTTAACATTATCTAGGGTTTGGCTATGCATATATGATTCCTTGAGAATGTGAATTAATTTAACTACATGTAAATTTTATATACAAGTGAATAACAATTAGAATTGCATGATGCATTTAGGTAGTTGCATTTAGAATAGATTGCATTGCATGAGATTCCACCACTTTAACCTTACCTTATTCTTTATCTTGGATTTAGCATGAGAACATGCTATTATTTAAGTGTGGGGAGGTTGATAAACCCATATTTTATGATATATATTGTGCTCAATTCAAGAGATTTATTCAATCCTTCACCCACTTATTCATGTAAATTGCATGATTTTACTTTTCTTTCCTTATTATGTGATATATGTGAAATACATGCTTCCTATGCTTTGAAATTATTTATTTTAATCACCCTTTATTACCCTTCGATGCCGTGATTTGTGTGTTGAGAAGTTTTCAGATCTTCTAAGGCAGAAATGAATTAAAGGATGGAAAGGAAACATACAAAAATGAAAGGAAAGCACAAAATGGAGTTTTTGAAGAAACTGGCATCGACGCGAACGCATGGACGACGCGGTCGCATGCTCAGTGCGAAAAGGCAGTGACGCGGACGCACGCCATGAGCAGAACACAGATGATGCGTACGCATGACCGAAGCGAACGCGTGACAAGGAAAACTCCAGATGACGCGATCGCGTGACCCACGCGGACGCGTGACAGACGCCACACACCAGAAATTACAGAAAACACTCCCAGCGATTTCTGAAACCCTTTTTGGCCCAGATCCAAGTCTAGAAGGCATAGATTAGAGGTTATAAAGTGGAGGAATGCATCCATTCAAGAGAGCTCTCCAATTATTCACTTTTAATAGTTTAGATGTACTTTTTAGAGAGAGAGGTTCTCTCCTCTCTCTTAGGTTTTAGGATTAGGATTTCTTATTAATTCAAGTTAGTATTCCAACTCTTTATCAGGTTCAATGTTCCTTTTTTATTACTTTGTTAATTTAATGAACTCTCCCATGTTACATATGATTCTCTTAATTAATGTTATTTGAGGTATTTCAGTTTATGATTGCTTTCTTTTATTTATGTTACTGTTGCTTCCAATCTGAAGACATTTTTATTCAAGTAAGTCTACTTTTCCCCTTTTGGCCTTGGTTAAATAATTGGTAACTCATGAGTTATCAAACTCAACGTGATTGACAATTGTTGTCTTTGCTAATTGAATTGAACTTCAATAACTCCAGTCCTTTCTTAGGAATTGACTAGGACCTGAGAATCAAACTAATTGGTCCACTTGACCTTCTTTTGCTTTAGTAAAGTCTAACTAAGTGGGATTAAAACTCAATTCTCATCACCGTTGATAAGGATAACTAGGATAGGACTTCTAATTTCTCATACCTTGCCAAGAGTTTATTTTATAGTTATTTATTTATTTTATTTGTCATTTAAATTCCTTGTTCCTTACTTTCAAAGCCCCCAATTTACAAAACTCATAACCAATAATAAGAACATACCTCCCTGCAATTCCTTGAGAAGACGACCCGAGGTTTAAATACTTTGGTTATCAATTTTAAAGGGGGTTTGTTACTTGTGACAACCAAAATGTTTGTAAGAAAGGACTTTTGTTGGTTTAGAAGCTATACTTGCAACGAAAATTTATTCTGAATTCTAGACCACGCAAAAGTTATCTCTTTAGACGCCTACGCATCAGCCACGTGTAGGCGTGAGTGCGTTTTGTACCCCAGACACAAAATTAGCACAACTCAGGCACAACTCTCGGGAATTTTGGCTGGGCCAATTGATTTCGCTCATCGACACGTACGCGTGGGCCGCGCGCATGCGTGGGTAGTGAAACTTTGGAAATGACGCGTGTGCATCGGCCACGCCTACGCATGGGAGTGCTTTCTGCCAAAAATTTTTCTAAGATAAAAAGCTGCAGAATTCACAGTTTCAAACCCCAATCTTCCGACGGGCATAACTTCTTCGTTTTAAATCATTTTTCACCCGTTCTTTGAACGAAATAAACATCCCGGATCCAATTTCATTTCTAAATAAGTTTGGCACAAAACAGGGATTCGGAGTCCAAGTTATGCTCCATCAAAGTATGCCCAAAAACCACATTTTCATACAAAATCATAAAGTGCCGTTTTCAAAACAACCAATTTCAACCCTTTGTAAAATCAACCAAAACATACCAAAAATCAACCTCAAGCTTCCTCAACTCAAATGTTAACATTTTGATCAAAACCATAACCATCAACCCACTATATTGACCAATCTCATCAAATAATCCAATTTAAAACACAATACCATGTTATATATATTTTCCTCATTCCAATTTCCAACAATACCATTTTCAATCAATCATCAATACATACAATCATCACCACCTTCATTCTCAACATGGTTTCACCCACATTTCAACCTTAACCAATTATCAATCATATATTAAAATATGCATATCTCTCATGCATCACATCACCAATTTATTAATATTCATAATCACATATATGACCATACAATTGAGTTCAACCATTCAACAACATCAACCATTCAAATCCTATCTTAGGGCCTCTAGCCTAAGTTTTCACATCACATTACATTTTAGATACAGGAAACCGAGATCATACCTTAGCCGATTTTCCCGCTTAACCCGGAGCACTTCCAAATCACTTTTTTACAAGCTCACCAAACTCCAACACCTCCAAGAACAGATTTTTATCACACTAAAGCCCTTTTCCAAGCTTTCCAAAATCTCAATCAAGCTTCAATATTCACATACACACTACCTAAGCCACAATTATTACATCCAAACACAACAACTCAATACCCAACATTATAAATCAACAAATTCCACTAGGATTGAGAATCTTACCACACTCAAGGATCAAGGAGACATTATTTCTCTTCTCCTTTAAGCTAGTTGGGTCCTATAACATCAAATAGTCCAAAATCTCAACACTTTTCATCCAAAAATTCGAATTTAAGGCTGAGAAAACTGGAATAGATTTGTGGCTTACCTCAAAAACAAAGTAATGGGTTTTGTAGAGCTCTTCGTGGTGAACACGTGGCCATGAACGATGCGGCAATCGGAGCTCCAGATCAAAAGTTATGGTGGTTTGAAGATCAAATGAGAGGTAGAACTTGGAGAGAGTGTTCTTTCCCTCCCATTTCTTTTTTTTTTTCAGCGTGTTCTTGTGACTAGTGAGGAGAGAGAGTACTGAAATGAGGGTTTTACGTTTAGTTTGGTTGGGCCAAGGGCCCAATATGGGTCCGTTTGGCCCGTTCGGTCTAATCTTGGGCCGATTTCTACAAGATTGGTATCGAAATTCTCGTTTCAACCTCCTCTATCATATTAAGCCATAAAAATTAGGGTTAAGTACTGAAATCGTCCCTAAGGTCTGGGGTGAAAATCAAAATCGTTCCCAACCTTTTTTTGTTATTAAAATCATCCTCAACGTTACAAAACGTTATAAAATCATCCTTTTCCACTTCAATTTTATTTTTTTACCATATTACCCTTCATTATTAATAAAAAATAATTAAAAATAATATTAAAAAATTAAAACAACCCCCCTCCCCAAAACACCCCTTCCCCTCCCACCCTGCAACCCTGCCCCTCCGCCCTCCCCCTCCCTCACTCACTCCTGCTTCCCCACTCTGCCCACTCCCTTACCCCCCCCCACCCCTCAACCCTCACCCCTCACCCCTCCCCCTCCCGTAACATCCCTCACCCATCACCCCACTCCCGTAACCCCTTCCCCCATAACCCACCACCACCCCACCTCAGAAAATCATAACTGAAAAAATCAGAATAATCAAAACTCAGCAACAATAATCAACAAATTCAGCAACAACAATAATCAAAACTTAGCAAAACTCAGGAATAATCAAAACTCAGCAACAATTCACAAAAAATTCAGAAATTCTACAACAAAAAGAACAGTGACAGAAGAAGAAGAAGAAGAAGAAAAGAAGAACAGTGGCAGATCACAGGCGGCTTGGTCGCCGTCCCTAGACGCCGTCGCGTCAGGCGCAGGAGTGGCCACCGTCGCTGCAGAGAAGCCGTACTGCCACCGTCACATCCTTGCCGTCAGCTTCGCCGGATCTGGCCGTCGAACCCGTCCTTGCCGCCGCCGTTGGAGTCGCGAGCAGGAGCGGGAGAAGAAGATGCGAACCAAGGCCGAGGCGGAGGGGTGGCCACCGTCGCTGCAGAGAAGCCGCACTGCCACCGTCGCATCCTTGCCGCCAGCTTCGCCGGATCTGGCCGTCGAACCCGTCCTTGCCGCCGCCGTTGGAGTTGCAAGCAGGAGCGGGAGAAGAAGATGTGAGCCAAGGCCGAGGCGGAGGAGGCGCCGTGCCTGGCAGCCGCCGTCCCCCGGCTTCCCTTCCCTCCCCCTCCCCCCACCCCCCTTCTCGCGCCCCACCCCCCTTCTTTCTCTCCCCCCGTTTCTCTCTGTATCCCTTTCTTTCCCTCTTTTTCTTTTTTTAATTTAATTTATATTTATTTTATTTTATAATTATATTTATTTTATTTTATAATTTTTTAATGAGGGGTAGTTTGGTAATAAAAAAATAAAATTGGTAAAAAGGATGATTTTAAAGCGTTTTTGAACGTTGAGGATGATTTTAATAACGAAAAAAGGTCGGGGACGATTTTGATTTTTACCCAAGACGTTAGGGACGATTTCAGTACTTAACCCTAAAAATTACATTTTTGGCTTTCTAGAATAAATTCTCTTTTATGGGCTAATTAGCCATCAATTAACCGGGTTTTACATTACCGCCCCAAAGTACTTTTTATTTTGATAGATCACATACATCCATACATACAATACAACTTACAATATTCACAAAGAATACATATATATACATATGAATTTGCAAGCATTACATAATTAAATTCCTATCCCTCTTATAAAAACTTGTAAAGATAAAGGCGAGGAAAAAAGTAACTATTGCAACATAAAGCTTCGTTTAAATAGAAAAGAAATAAAATAAGCTCTCCCGAACTTCGTTGCCCAAGACCTGAAAAAGAAAAGACCTGTAGGAGAGTGAGAACATCGTCCTCGCTGGTTCTTACTATAGGGTTAGAGAATTACTATAATAAGATACGTGAAAATAAAAACTGGTTTTAAAGTACAGTAATTGTTACCCGCCTTATGTATCTTTTCAAAAACCATAGTTCCACATTGAAAATTGAAATCTTTTTAAAAGATAAATCCATTAATTCTTCAAATATCCAAAACCTTTTTTTTTTCAAAGCTTTTCCTAGGCAGTATGAATGACCAAACTATTCCAAGCATAGATTCATTAAGTCTATGCTGAACCAGTTTAGTTTTTCACACTTAACTAAACTAAAAACACAAACCATTCACGGCCTTCGACCCATCACATAATCAATCACGGCCCTAGGCCCAAACATTTCAATCAATAGTGAATCCACCACAATCCAACCAGTTTTCAATCACAAACACAAGTAAGAAGGTTCAAACACAATCAAGCAATTACATCAAGTAGAACAACTAACAATTAGACATAATTATTCGTGTAGGCAAACAAATTACAATATGCACACCAAAACAATGTCATGTAGATGCATATGATGAATGTCTGCCCTATGATTGATGAGTCTCATCTGTCGGTTATCAAGCCAACCCGACAAGTCCAGTTTGCTAAACCTTTGGATTGTCCCTCGATGCACATCCCCATGAGTCTATGCATAGCTTTTTCTCATAAATATATCAAATCGCTCAATGGGGGTACCATTCTTGGGAATTTATAAGTGCTCGGTCACCCTTACATCATAGGGTCAACAGAGTATCAAGTCTCAACTTGGAACACGTGGTGGCAAGCCACGGTACTTTACCTAGGGAAACTCGTATCTCAGATAAAAGAAGTGCAAAAGCCACATATTCATATAGTCATCATCATTTCTGCACTTCATTAACAATTCATATCAAACAAATCATCATTCAAGGCATAAGTCACTTTTTCCTCAAATCTCCTTACTTTGAAACCAAGATCAATCCATTTCAGTCTTCACTCTAAAATTCTCAATTTCTCAAATCATTTCAAGCTCATAATCTAATTCTCTTTCAAAACTTAGTCACTTTAAGTGACATTTTCCAAAACTTCCAAAAGACTTTCAAATATCACCTCAAAAGGGAATTTTCTTTGAAAAGACTCAATCCTTCAATTTTAAATCATTCATTTGACTATTTTAAATTAGAGTTATTAATTAACAACCTTCGCAAAGACTCAAGACTCTAGGGAAGAATAACCTGCCTCATTTCTTAAACTCTTTAGAAATCCTCAGAATCATAGTTATTTAAGTTGAAATCAATTAAAGTGAAGATTTAAAATAAAAACCAAAGCATGTAAGCCAAAAATTCCGAACCATTTTCAAAACCAAATTTATTTAAGCCCAAAAACCAATTTTATTTTATTCTTAAATCGGAAACCTTTCCAAGGCTCGGAATTGTTTAATCTTGCTAAGTCAAAATTTTAAGAATACCTCAAAAGCAAAACGAATTTAATTAATCAGAGTTCAATTTCTTTTACAATCCACTAAAACTCCTCCAAAAGTATTTCTTTAATCAAACTTCAAAACATAAGTTCTTTTATATTTAAATCAATTTTAAAACATAAACTTTCCTTAAACAGATTAAACTCGAAACACCTATTTCTTAATAAATCAAGAACCAAGTAATAGAACCTCTCAAATTCATTTCTTTTCTAAATCACATTTTTAAAAGAAAATCTTAAGTTTCATGAAAATTCGGCAGCATCTCCCCTAAAACTTGGACTTTGCCACTATTTTCGGGTCCCAACCAAATCATTCCGTAGCCCCTTCCATGACTCAAAACCAAATCAGTTTAAAATTGAGTTGTTTCCAAAAGTGCATCATTTTCAAATTTCAAGAACACCAATTCGAACTCAAATCAATTTCCAACAGATTAAACTCGATTTCAAAGCTTTTACAAAATAACTTTAAAGAAGCATTTCAAGAACAATCCATTTCACAAAATCGAACAATAATCCAGCCAAACCAGCATTCATATTCACCCAAGACAACCAACAATACATAAGACTTATACAATAACTCAAAAATACATTTTTCACATCAATATCCATATATAATAATTTCCATTTATAAAGTATAGTTTTCTAAAAAGGCCCCTACCTCAGTTAGCCGAGTCCGCATAACTAATCATGATAATTCCCTTTCCTTTTAATTCATGGCAACAGCGACATCATTAACCCCCACGGGAATAGCAATAGCCCTGACGCCTCTTATAACTACCGTGTCAATATAAATTGCAATTACAATGACTGAAACAGTTTCAAGAAACCCAAGACAAGGACATATACAAAAATTGAATCAGAACAAGCATATAACACAACAATAATGATAAGGGTTCTAGATCGAAAACTCATTGCAGCTACAGAAAAACAGAACGATGGAGCCACAAGAAGCGGAAATCAGACCAGGGAATCCGTTCTGGCAGCGGTAGCATCAATCCGAGTGATTAAGGCATGGGATACACCAACAATAATTAGAATAATAGAACAAAATAGAAGCGGAACATATTTAAGAAAGGAAGAAACATTACCGATAAATTTGGCCCGGTTTCGGTGACGGCGTACAACCAAGTAACTCGCAGCAATTGAAGCCTAAGAAGACAGAGGCTTTAGCTGCGGCCTCCGACGATGCAGCAGCAACCTGGGTGCAATGACGGCGAGCCCAACAGCTTCAGTGACAACTCCCGGCAACCACAGCGGCCAGAGGCACAACGGCGCAGCCTCCAACGGCAGTTTGACGGCGACTCCAACCAACATCAGCAATGGCGCGTGGCTTCCTCCTACTCCATCGCATTCTGGTCCTCTCCCAGAGACGGTGTGCATGGTGATGGGATAGATCTGGCAGCGACAACGATTCCTCCCGCGGTGGCTCTAGTAGAACGGCGCGTCTTCTTCCTCTCGACGACCATGACGGCGGCACGGCGAAGCGCTAACAGCAACGGCACTCCTCCAGCTTCCTTTAATGCGTGGACTCCTTCTCTCTCTCTCTCTCTCTCTCTCTCTCTCTCTCTCTCTCTCTCTCTCTCTCGTTGATGTCGACAGGAACTTGGCCACGGCAGAGCTTCAGCGGCGAAGACATGGTGCAGTGGCGGCGTAGCTCCTCTCCTCCCTTTCCCCCTTCTCTTCCCGTTTCTCCCTCTCCCTTCACGTTTCTTTCTTTCTTCCTCTGCTTTTGTTTCCTGAAGCAATTGGGTTTAGGTTTGGGGAAGGGATGGTGGTGGGGTAGAGGGTTAGGATTAGGATAGTTTAGGTAATTTTAATAAAATTAGGGGTATAGAGTATTAATTAAAAATCTAATTTAATCCTTTAAGATTATTTTTAAAATATTATTTAATTATGAATTTGTTAATTGGCTTCCAATCAGGTATTTTAATTTAAAATTAGAGATAATATAATTAATTTTCTTTGTCTATAAAAATGAGAGTATTAAATTCTGAAATCTCAATTATTAACCCAAATCATATAAAATTCTTATTATTTTACAATTACTAAACTTTATAATTTAAATATAGAAAATAATTCAATAATTATAAAATCAGATAAAATCTTAAATTATTTTTAAACTCAATTAATTAAAAATTTGCTTTAATTATCTTTAATAAAATAATTTCTAAGATTAAAGTACTCAATGAATAAATAAATCGAAATTAACTCATAATAAGATTTTCTAAAAATTCTAGGTCATACATGAGGGGTATGAAACTATGAGACATTGAGAAGTAAATGTTTAAATATAACAAGCTACAAGACATTCTTTAAGCGTCTTGTTATGTTTTACTGCTTGTTTGAATTATTACGTTATATTGTGTGGTTTATATATGATACATGGAGACTAATAACTCAAGACAAAAGAAATGAATGATATTATCTATTATATGAATCTATTTTATAAAATTATAATAGACTTGAATATCTAAGTCACATTTAGTGTACTTAGTTAGCTCATGATGGGAATAGAACTATTTTGTAACTATGCTTATTTTGTTTGAATGTGTAAAATGATTGAACTTATTTATGATAGGATTATCATATATCTCTATAGAAAAAAAAAATGTAGATAGAACCTACTTGGATAAGATGAGGATGAATTAGTATCTTCTTAGAAGATATGAATTTTGAGGATAAAATTCTTTTTTTAAGGGGATAAGAATGTAACATTCTATTTTTTTTGAATCATATTCATTATTCAATAATTAATTAATTAAAATTGTAATGATTTAAAATTTAAATTCATAATAAAAAAAATAGAAAATAATGCATTTGAAAAACTAATATATCTAATTTAAATTTTAAAAATATGAAAATACTAGTTTTAGTGAATTTCTAACCGACAATAAATAATCTTTTAAGATATAGTTATAATTAATTCTATATTTATTGGATTTGAATGATCTTTAGTTACATAAAAAGATAAGAAAACTAGTTTCATTCTTTAAGTTTAGTGCAAAATCAAAATCAAATTAAATTAGGTAGATAAATCTGTTACAAGTTCATAGTGAAAAATCACGCTCTAACCAACCAACATGATATACTAATAGTATTTCATAAATATTTGAATCTGTGATTATTCGATTGACTTCGTTCAAAGCTCATTTTAAAGCTAACTTAATTTTCTGTAAATTTTCCTCTAATAGATATTTCCAAATTGCAAATGTACAAAACGTTATAGGACTCGTAAAGTAACAATTCAGATTGAAGATTTCACCTAAATGCAAGTTAGATTCTCCTAACATAATCTACACATACCTAAGAGTCATTTAAGCCATTCCTTTCTCATTCTATTCTCCTTTTATATATATATATATATATATATATATATATATATATATATATATATAAATTCTAGGTAACCTATTTTTCCTATCTTCTATTATTGTCATTTATATACTTTCTCTATTCCATTATAGGAAAAATCCTTATCCTTTCTCACTTTCTTACTGTCACTCTAAATCTTCTACTGAATTATTCACAAATTCTACTCATATATTGTTCAAGAAGATATCTTCTCTAAATTATGCATACTATGGAATATGGAGATTTTCTTTCTATCTAGTCAAAGATTCATACCTATATCAAAACATACACAAAGTCTAGCCATGGAACAAGTCTCTCTTCGCTAATGAATCATGTCTATTTGCATTGGAATATATATAGAAACTTTACTAGAGGTATGGGTTTAATAATATTTTTATGTGTCACATTTTAAATTATTTATGAATATAGATGCTAGCATTTGCATGCCATGATATAATGTCTCTTTATTACATACACATTAAGCATTATAATAACCATCTTATGTGCATTAAAGAACTGAGAAAATGATCATTTGGTAAGGGAATGTGACCCTGATGAGCGGATAATTTATACGCTTTTTGGCATTATTTTTAGTATGTTTTTAGTAGAATCTAGTTACTTTTAGGGATGTTTTCATTAGTTTTTATGTTAAATTCACATTTCTGGACTTTACTATGAGTTTGTGTGTTTTTCTGTGATTTCAGGTATTTTCTGGCTGAAATTGAGAGAATTGAGCAAAAATTAGATTTAGAGGTTGAAGAAGGACTGCTGATGCTGTTGGATTCTGACCTCCCTGCACTCAAAGTAGATTTTCTGGAGCTACAGAACTCAAAATGGCGCGCTTCCAATTGCGTTGGAAAGTAGACATCCAGGACTTTCCAGCAATGTATAATAGTCCATACTTTGACCGAGTTTAGATGACGTAAAAGGGCGTTGAACGCCAGTTCTACGCTGCTGTCTGGAGTTAAACGCCAGAAACACGTCACAAACCAGAGTTGAATGCCAGAAATACGTTACAACCTGGCGTTCAACTCCAGAAAGAGCCTCTGCACATGTAACATTCAAGCTCAGCCCAAGCACACACCAAGTGGGCCCCAGAAGTGGATTTTTGCATCAATTACTTACTTCTGTAAACCCTAGTAGCTAGTTTATTATAAATAGAACTTTTTACTATTGTATTAGACATCTTTGGATTATCTTTTGATCATTTTTAGATCTCTAGACCTCCATGGGAGGCTGGCCACTCGGCCATGCTTACCCTCTATTCACTTATGTATTTTTAACGGTAGAGTTTCTACACTCCATAGATTAAGGTGTGGAGCTCTGCTGTTCCTCAAAGATTAATGCAAAGTACTACTATTTTTCTATTCAATTCAACTTATTCCGCTTCTAAGATATTCATTCGCACTTCAACATGAATGTGATGAACGTGACAATCATCATCATTCCCTATGAACGCATGCCTGACAACCACTTCCGTTCCACCTTAGATTGAATGAGTATCTCTTGGATCTCTTAATCAGAATCTTCGTGGTGTAAGCTAGATTGATGGCGGCATTCATGAGAGTCCAGAAAGTCTAAACCTTGTCTGTGGTATTCCGAGTAGGACTTTGGGATTGAATGACTGTGACGAACTTCAAACTCGCGAGTGCTGGGCGTAGTGACAGACGCAAAAGGAGGGTGAATCCTATTCTAGTATGATCGAGAACCTCAGATGATTAGCCGTGCTGTGACAGAGCATTTGGACCATTTTCACAAGAGGATGGGATGCAGCCATTGACAGGGGTGATGCCTCCAGACGATTAGCCATACAGTGACAGCGCATCGGACCATTTTCCAGAGAGGATAAAAAGTAGCCATTGACAACGATGATGTCCTTACATAAAGCCAGCCATGGAAAGGAGTAGAATTGATTGGATGAAGACCGCAGAAAAGTAGAGGTTCAGAGGAACGAAAGCATCTCCATACGCTTATCTGAAATTCTCACCAATGAATTACATAAGTATTTCTATCTTATTTTCTGTTTATTTATTATTAATGTTCGAAAACTCCATAACTATTTTATATCCGCCTGACTGAGATTTATAAGGTGACCATAGCTTGCTTCATACCAACAATCTCCGTGGGATCGACCCTTACTCACGTAAGGTTTATTACTTGGACGACCCAGTGTACTTGCTGGTTAGTTGTATCGAAGTTGTGAATGAAAAACAATTTATTAAGACGTGCGTACAGAGTTTTTGGCGCCGTTGCCTTAGATCACATTTTCGTGCACCAAGTTTTTGGCGCCGTTGCCGGGGATTGTTCGAGTTTGGACAACTGACGGTTCATCTTGTTGCTCAGATTAGGTAATTTTCTTTTGTTTTATTTTCAAAAAAAAACTTTTTCAAAAATCTTTCAAAAATTTCTCCTTTGTTTTCAAAAAAAAATTTAAAATAAAAATATTTTCAAAAATATATTTTTCTTTAGAATTTTTAAGAATGAATTCTAGTGTTTCATGAAGCATGTTGAAGCCTGGCTGGCTGTAAAGCCATGTCTAGTTCTTCTGGATAGGGAATGTCAAGCGTGTCATGTCTGAGTTACATACTAAAGCTTGGCTGGCTATTAAGCCATGCCTGACCCTTTGATTGGAGCTTTAGACTAAAGAGCATAAGATTCCTGGAATTCATATTAAAAATTTTGGAATCCTTATTTTTCCTTTTCAAAATGATTTTCAAAAAAAATTAAAAGAAAATACAAAAAATCATAAAATCATAAAAATAAAAAATATTTCATGTTTCTTGTTTAAGTCTTGAGTCAAGTTGAAAGTTTGGTGTCAATTGCATATTCATCCTGTATTTTTTCGAAAAATTCATGCATTCATAGTGTTCTTCATGATCTTCAAGTTGTTCTTGGTAAGTCTTCTTGTTTGATCTTGATGTTTTCATGATTTGTGTCTTTTCTTGTTTTTCATATGCATTCTTGCATTCATAGAGTCTAAACATGAAAGATTTCTAAGTTTGGTGTCTTGCATGTTTTCTTTGCATATAAAAATTTCCAAAAATAAGTTCTTGATGTTCATCTTGACATTCAAAGTGTTCTTGGTGTTCATCTTGACATTCATAACATTCTTGCATGCATTCATTGTTTTGATCTAAAATTTCCATGCATTGAGAATTTTTAGTGTTTTTCTCTCTCATCATTAAAAATTCAAAAATAAAAAAAATATCTTTCCCTTTTTCTCTCTTAAAATTTCGAAAATTAGATTTGACTTTTTCAAAAATTTTTAAAATCTAGTTGTTTTTATGAGTCAAATCAAATTTTCAATTTAAAAATCTTATCTTTTTCAAAATCTTTTTCAAAAATCAAATCTTTTTCATTTTTCTTAGTTATTTTCGAAAATTTTAAAAATATTTTTCAAAAATCTCTTTCTTATCTTTATCACATAATTTTCGAAAATAACATCATCAATTAATGTTTTGATTCAAAAAATTTCATGTTTGTTACTTGCTTGTTAAGAAAGATTCAAACTTTGAGTTCTAGAATCATATTTTGTGATTTCTTGTGAATCAAGTCATTAATTGTGATTTTAAAAATCAAATCTTTTTCAAAACTAATTTCAATCATATCTTTTCAAAAATATCTTCTTATCTTATCTTTTTCAAAAATTTGATTTCAAAATATCTTTTCTAACTTCCTATCTTCTTATCTTTTCAAAATTGATTTTCAAATTTGTTTCAACTAACTAACTAACTTTTTGTTTGTTCCTTATCTTTTTCAAAACTACCTAACTAACTCTCTCTCTCTCTCTCTAATTTTCGAAAATATCTCCCTCTTTTTCAAATTTTTTTTAATTAACTAATTATTTTAATTTTTGATTTTAAAATTTTCGAAAATTACTAACCTTTTTCAAAAACTATTCGAAAATCACTTACTCTTTTTCAAAAATCATTTTCGAAAACCCTCTTTCTCTCTCATCTCCTTCTATTTTATTTATTTATTTACTAACATCTCTTCCTCACTCACCAAAAAAATCCGAACCCCTCTCTCTCTCTGTGTTCGAATTTTTTTTTCTTTTTTCTTCTTCTTTTCTTCTACTCACACAGGGACCTCTATACTGTGGTAAAAAGGACCCCTATTATTATTATTTTTCTGTCCCTCTTTTTCATATGAGTAGGAGCAAGGACAAGAATATTCTTGTTGAAGCAGATCCAGAACCTGAAAGGACTCTGAAGAGAAAACTAAGAGAAGCTAAATTACAACAATCCAGCAAGCACCTTTCAGAAATTTTTGAACAGGAAGAGGAGATGGCAGCCGAAAATAATAATAATACAAGGAGGATGCTTGGTGACTTTACTGCACCTACTTCCAATTTACATGGAAGAAGCATCTCCATCCCTACCATTGGAGCAAACAATTTTGAGCTAAAACCTCAGCTAGTTTCTCTGATGCAGCAGAACTGCAAGTTTCATGGACTTCCATCTGAAGATCCTTTTCAGTTCTTAACTTAATTCTTGCAGATATGTGATACTGTTAAGACTAATGGAGTCGATCCTGAAGTCTACAGGCTCATGCTTTTCCCTTTTGCTGTAAGAGACAGAGCTAGAGTATGGTTGGACTCTCAACCTAAGGATAGCCTGAACTCTTGGAATAAGCTGGTTAAGGCTTTCTTAGCCAAGTTCTTTCCTCCTCAAAAGCTGAGCAAGCTTAGAGTGGATGTTCAAACCTTCAGACAAAAAAAAGGTAAATCCCTCTATGAAGCTTGGGAGAGATACAAAGGACTGACCAAAAAGTGTCCTTCTGACATGCTTTCAGAATGGACCATCCTGGATATATTCTATGATGGTCTGTCTGAGTTATCTAAGATGTCATTGGATACTTCTGCAGGTGGATCCATTCACCTAAAGAAAACGCCTGCAGAAGCTCAAGAACTCATTGACATGGTTGCTAATAACCAGTTCATGTACACTTCTGAGAGGAATCCTGTGAGTAATGGGACACCTCAGAAGAAGGGAGTTCTTGAAATTGATACTCTGAATGCCATATTGGCTCAGAACAAAATATTGACTCAGCAAGTCAATATGATTTCTCAGAGTCTGAATGGAATGCAAGCTGCATCCAACAGTACTCAAGAGGCGCCTTCTGAAGAGGAGGTCTATGATCCTGAAAACCCTGCAATAGCAGAGGTGAATTACATGGGTGAACCATATGGAAACACCTATAATCCCTCATGGAGAAATCATCCAAATTTCTCATGGAAGGATCAACAAAAGCCTCAACAAGGCTTTAATAATGGTGGAAGAAACAGGTTTAGCAATAGCAAGCCTTTTCCATCATCCACTCAGCAACAGACAGAGAACTCTGAACAAAATACTTCTAATTTAGCAAATTTAGTCTCTGATCTATCAAAGGCCACTATGAGTTTCATGAATGAAACAAGGTCCTCCATTCGAAATTTGGAAGCACAAGTGGGCCAGCTGAGTACAAGGATCACTGAAATCCCTCCTAGTACTCTTCCAAGCAATACAGAAGAAAATCCAAAAGGAGAGTGCAAGGCCATTGAATTAATCACCATGGCCGAACCTGTAAAGGAAGGAGAGGACGTGAATCCCAAGGAGGAAGACCTCCTGGGATGTCCAGTGATCAATAAGGAGTTTCCCTTTGAGGAACCAAAGGAATCTGAGGCTCATCTAGAGACCATAGAGATTCCATTAAACCTCCTTATGCCATTCATGAGCTCTGATGAGTATTCCTCTTCTGAAGAGAATGAGGATGTTACTGAGGAGCAAGTTACCAAGTACCTTGGTGCAATCATGAAGCTGAATGCCAAATTATTTGGTATTGAGACTTGGGAAGATGAACCTCCCTTGTTCACTAATGAACTGAGTGATCTGGATCAACTGACATTGCCTCAGAAGAAACAGGATCCTGGAAAGTTCATAATACCTTGTACCATAGGCAACATAATCTTTGATAAGGCTCTGTGTGACCTTGGTTCAGGGATAAACCTCATGCCCCTCTCTGTAATAGAGAAACTGGGAATCTTTGGGGTACAAGCTACTAAAGTCTCATTAGAGATGGCAGACTGTTCAAGAAAACAGGCTTATGGACAAGTGGAGGACGTGTTAGTAAAGGTTGAAGGCCTTTACATCCCTGCTGATTTCATAGTCCTGGATACTGGGAAGGATGAGGATGAATCCATCATCCTTGGAAGACCCTTCCTAGCCACAGCAAGAGCTGTAATTGATGTTGACAGAGGTGAATTAGTCCTTCAATTGAATGAGGACTCCCTTGTGTTTACAACTCAAGGTTACCCTTCTATAAACATGGAGAGAAAGCACAAAGAGCTTCTCTCAAAATAGAGTCAACCAGAGTCCCCACAGTCAAACTCTAAGTTTGGTGTTGGGAGGCCACAACCAAACTCTAAGTTTGGTGTTGAACTCCCATATCCAAACTCTAAGTTTGGTGTTGGGGAGTCTCAACAATGCTCTGAACATCTGTGAGGCTCCATGAGAGCCCACTGTCAAGCTATTGACATTAAAGAAGCGCTTGTTGGGAGGCAACCCAATTTTTATCTAATTTTTATTTTCATGGTTTTTCATGTTTTATTAGGTTCATGATCATGTGGAGTCACAAAATAAATATAAAAATTGAAAACGGAATCAAAAACAGCAGAAGAAAAATCACACCCTGGAGGAAGACCTTACTGGCATTTAAACGCCAGTAAGAAGCATCTAGCTGGCGTTCAACGCCAGAACAGAGCATGGTTCTGGCACTGAACGCCCAAAATGGGCAGCATCTAGGCGTTTGAACGCCAGAATTGCACCCTGGAGAAGAGCTGGCACTGAATGCCAGAACAAGCATGGTTCTGGCGTACAACGCCAGAAATGGGCAACAAATGGGCGTTCAACGCCCAGAACAAGCACCAATCTGGCGCTGAACGCCCAGAGTTGTGTGCAAGGGCATTTTGCATGCCTAATTTGGTGCAAGGTTGTAAATCCTTGAACACCTCAGGATATGTGGACCCCACAGGATCACCTCAGGATCTGTGGACCCCACAGGATCCCCACCTACCTCCACTCACTTCTTCTCACCCCTCTTTCACACAATCCCATAAACATTCTTCCCCAAAACTCTTCACCAATCACCTCAATCTCTCTTCCCTATCACCACTTCACCACTCACATCCATCCACTCTTCCCCATAAACCTACCTCATAAACCCCTCCCTTCCCTATATATAGCCCTCCATTCTAAGTTTGGTGTGGTAAAAGCATAAGCTTTTTGTTTTTCCATTACCATTGATGGCACCTAAGACCGGAGAATCCTCTAGAAAAGGAAAAGGGAAGACAAAAGCTTCCACCTCCGAGTCATGGGAGATGGAAAGATTCATCTCCAAAGCTCATCAAGACCACTTCTATGATGTTGTGGTCAAGAAGAAGGTGATCCCCGAGGTCCCTTTCAAGCTCAAGAAGAATGAGTATCCGGAGATCCGACATGAAATCCAAAGAAGAGGTTGGAAAGTTCTAACAAACCCCATCTAACAAGTCGGCATCCTAATGGTTCAAGAGTTCTATGCCAATGCATGGATCACTAGGAACCATGATCAAAGTAAGAACCCAAACCCAAAGAATTATATTACAATGGTTCGGGGGAAATACTTAGATTTTAGTCCGGAAAATGTAAGGTTGGCGTTTAACTTGCCTATGATGCAAGGAGATGCACGCCCCTACACCATAAGGGTCAACTTCAATCAAAGATTGGACCAAGTCCTCATGGACATATGTGTGGAAGGAGCTCAATGGAAGATTGACTCCAAAGGCAAGCCGGTTCAATTAAGAAGACTGGACCTCAAGCCTGTGGCTAGAGGATGGTTGGAGTTCATCCAATGCTCCATCATCCCCACTAGCAACCGATCTGAAGTTACTGTGGATCGGGCCATCATGATCCATAGCATCATGATTGGAGAGGAAGTAGAAGTTCATGAAGTCATCTCCCTTGAACTCTACAAAATAGCCAAAAAGCCCTCTCCTTGGGCAAGGCTAGCTTTTCCTCATCTTATTTTCCATCTATGTTACTCAGCTGGAGCTTTCATAGAAGGAGACATTCCCATTGAGAAAGAGAAGCCCATCACTAAGAAAAGGATGGAGCAAGCAAGAGAGCCCATTCATAGATCTCAAGAGACACATGAAGCTCATCACCATGAGATCCCGGAGATGCCTCAAATGCATTTTCCTCCACAAAACTATTGGGAGCAAATCAACACCTCCCTAGGAGAATTAAGTTCCAACATGGGACAATTAAGGGTGGAACATCAAGAGCACTCCATCATCCTTCATGAAATAAGAGAAGATCAAAAAGCAATGAGGGAGGAGCAACAAAGACAAGGAAGAGACATAGAAGAGCTCAAGGACATCATTGGTTCCTCAAGAAGGAAACGCCACCATCACTAAGGTGGACTCATTCCTTGTTCTTACATTCTCTGTTTTTCGTTTTCTCTATGTTAAGTGCTTATCTAAGTTTGTGCCTTATTACACGATCATTAGTAGTTAGTAACTCTGTCTTAAAGTTATGAATGTCCTATGAATCCATCACCTCTCTTAAATGAAAAATGTTTTAATTCAAAAGAACAAGAAGTACATGAGTTTCGAATTTATCCTTGAACTTAGTTTAATTATATTGGTGTGGTGACAATGCTTCTTGTTTTCTGAATGAATGCTTGAACAGTGCATATGTCTTTTGAAGTTGTTGTTTAAGAATGTTAAATATGTTGGCTCTTGAAAGAATGATGACAAGGAGACATGTTATTTGATAATCTAAAAAATCATAAAAATGATTCTTGAAGCAAGAAAAAGCAGCAAAGAACAAAGCTTGCAGAAAAAAAAATAGCGAAAAAAATAGAAAAAAAATAGAAAGAAAAAGAAAAAGCAAGCAGAAAAAGCCAGAGCTCTTAAAACCAAGAGGCAAGAGCAAAAAGCCAATAGCCCTTAAAACCAAAAGGCAAGGGTAATAAAAAGGATCCCAAGGCTTTGAGCATCAGTGGATAGGAGGGCATAAAGGAATAAAATCCTAGCCTAAGCGGCTAAACCAAGCTGTCCCTAACCATGTGCTTGTGGCGTGTAGGTGTCAAGTGAAAACTTGAGACTGAGCGGTTAAAGTCAAGGTCCAAAGCAAAAAAAAGAGTGTGCTTAAGAACCCTGGACACCTCTAATTGGGGACTTTAGCAAAGCTGAGTCACAATCTGAAAAGGTTCACCCAGTTATGTGTCTGTGGCATTTATGTATCCGGTGGTAATACTGGAAAACAAAGTGCTTAGGGCCACGGCCAAGACTCATAAAATAGTTGTATTCAAGAATCATCATACTGAACTAGGAGAATCAATAACACTATCTGAACTCTGAGTTCCTATAGATGCCAATCATTCTGAACTTCAATGGATAAAGTGAGATGCCAAAACTATTCAAAAGGCAAAAAGCTACAAGTCCCGCTCATTTAATTGGAGCTATGTTTCATTGATAGTTTGGAATTTATAGTATATTCTCTTCTTTTTATCTTATTTGATTTTCAGTTGCTTGGGGACAAGCAACAATTTAAGTTTGGTGTTGTGATGAGCGGATAATTTATACGCTTTTTGGCATTGTTTTTAGTATGTTTTTAGTAGAATCTAGTTACTTTTAGGGATGTTTTCATTAGTTTTTATGTTAAATTCACATTTCTGGACTTTACTATGAGTTTGTGTGTTTTTCTGTGGTTTCAGGTATTTTCTGGCTGAAATTGAGGGATTTGAGCAAAAATCAGATTCAGAGGTTGAAGAAGGACTGCTAATGCTGTTGGATTCTGACCTCCCTGCACTCAAAGTGGATTTTCTGGAGCTACAGAACTAAAATGGCGCGCTTCCAATTGCGTTGGAAGTTAGACATCCAGGGCTTTCCATCAATGTATAATAGTCTATACTTTGACTGAGTGTAGACGACGTAAAAGGGCGTTGAACGCCAGTTCTACGCTGCTGTCTGGAGTTAACGCCAAAAACGTCAAAACCAGAGTTGAACGCCAGAATATGACAACTGGCGTTTAACTCCAAAAGAGCCTCTGCACGTGTAACATTAAGCTCATCCCAACACACACCAAGTGGCCCCGGAAGTGCATTTATGCATCAATTACTTACTCTGTAAACCCTAGTAGCTAGTTTATTATAAATAGAACTTTTACTATTGTATTAGACATCTTGGATTATCTTTTGATCATTTAGATCTCAGACTATGGGAGGCTGGCCACTTGGCCATGCTTACCTCTTCACTTATGTATTTTAACGGTAGAGTTTCTACACTCCATAGATTAAGGTGTGGAGCTCTGCT
The DNA here is from genome assembly GCF_003086295.3 of Arachis hypogaea. Lineage (NCBI taxonomy): Eukaryota > Viridiplantae > Streptophyta > Magnoliopsida > Fabales > Fabaceae > Arachis > Arachis hypogaea. The sequence goes on from NC_092055.1 coordinate 30,025,566, forward strand.
GTTCCTCAAAGATTAATGCAAAGTACTACTGTTTTTCTATTCAATTCACTTATTCGCTTCTAAGATATTCATTCGCACTTCAACATGAATGTGATGAACGTGACATCATCATCATTCCCTATGAATGCGTGCCTGACAACCACTTCCGTTCACCTTAGATTGAATGAGTATCTCTTGGATCTCTTAATCAGAATCTTTGTGGTGTAAGCTAGATTGATGGCAGCATTCATGAGAGTCCGGAAGTATAAACCTTGTTTGTGGTATTCTGAGTAGGACTCTGGATTGAATGACTGTGATGAACTTCAAACTCGCGAGTGCTGGGCGTAGTGACAGACGCAAAAGGAGGGTGAATCCTATTCAGTATGATCGAGAACCTCAGATGATTAGCCGTGCACGGTGAACAGGGTGGGATGAGCCATATTATTCCACTGAGAGGAAGGGGATGTAGCCATGACAACGGTGATGTCCTTACATAAAGCCAGCCATGGAAAGGAGTAGATGATTGGATGAAGAAGCAGGAAAGCAGAGTTCAGAGGAACGAAAGCATCTCCATTGCTATCTGAAATTCTCACCAATGATTACATAAGTTTCTATCTTATTTTTATTAATTAATTTCGAAAACTCCATACATTTATATCGCCTGACTGAGATTTAAAGGTGACATAGCTTGCTTCATACCAACAATCTCTGTGGGACGACCCTTACTCACGTAAGGTATTACTTGGACGACCCAGTGCACTTGCTGGTTAGTTGTATCGAACTTGTGACAATTTATTAAGACGAGCACAAGTTTTGGGCCCCGTTGGCCTGAGATCACAATTTCGTGCACCAGTGAACCGCCCAAAGGACAGAAGACCAGATCAAAATTGATCATGTGTTAAAGCAAAAGTCATTGAAAACAGTAATAGTTACAGAAATGAGTAATGATGCAATCACTTGGGACTGGTGGTGCTCGAGCAAAGCTTTCAGTGTAAGACTTTCGGATTAACGCAGTGGCCAGGGGCTTTAACCAGTTAGCCAGTCTGCTTTAGCAGAATTTCTATCGATTGGAAGCCGGTGATATCCGGCAAGTATGGACTATTTTATTGCTAAACCAGATATCTTTTTCTAAGATTAGACATAAATTGGCTTCTGTAGCTCTAGAAAATCTACTTCGAGTGCAGGGAGTGAATCCAACAGCATCTGAGTCTTCACCTGAATAGATTCTCAGTCCTAATTCAGAGAAAATACCTGAAATCAAGAAAAAACAAATTATAAAGTCAGAATGATTTTATAAAACAATAAAACATAAAAAAAAAAAAATAAAAACATACAAAAAATAAAAGGATAAATATCGCCATATAGCGCTGACTCTAAGCAAATTTTGTGTCTTGTAGACAGGAGTATATATGTATTATTTCTGATATCTTTGTTTTTTCCTTGATTTAAGGAAGCTAGATATTCTGTATTTGATTATGGACATGATAATTTTATGATGTAAATTCTTGCCACTTACTGCAGCTGAAGAGCTTGTATTTATTGATCCTACTTTTCTTGACAATATGTAGAGATACTTTTTCTGCATAATTTATTCTGACTTCGTTTTTTTTTTTTTTATCTATTTCTTAGAATACTTTTTTTCTATTTTATATTTTTTTAGGTCTATTAAACTTGTTTTTGATTGCGTAAAATTTGTATGTATTTATTTATTCTTTCTCGATTAATAAATGTTGATCTTTTGCTGATGAGCGATATTTTATACGCTTTTTGGGGATAATTTCATATAGTTTTGAGTATGTTTTAGTTAGTTTTAGTCTATTTCTATATTTTTTAGGAAAATTCATATTTCTGGACTTTACTATGAGTTGTGTTTTTTCTGTAATTTCAGGTATTTTTCTGGCTGAAATTGAAGGAGCTGAGCAAAAATCTGATTCAGGCTGAAAAAGGACTACTGATGCTGTTGGATTCTGACCTCCCTGCACTCAAATGGATTTTCTGGAGCTACAGAACTCGAAATGGCATGCTTCCAATTGCATTGGAAAGTAGACATCCAGGGCTTTCCAGCAATATATAGTAGTCCATACTTTGCACAAGATAGATGACGTAAACTGGCGTTCAACGCCAGTTCTCTGCCCAATTCTGGCGTCCAGCGCCAGAAAAGGATCAAAAACTGGAGTTGAACGCCCAAACTGGCATAAAAACTGGCGTTCAACTCCACAAATGGCCTCTGCACGTGACTCACTTAAATCTCAGCCCCAGCACACACCAAGTGGGCCCCAGAAGTGGATATCTGCATCATCCATCATAGTCCATCATATTTTGTAACCCTAGGCTACTAGTTTAGTATTTAAACAACTTTTAGAGACTTATTTTATATCTTATGACATTTCAGATCTAAACTTTGTATTCTCTGACGGCATGAGTCTCTAAACCCCATTGTTGGGGTGAGGAGTTCTGCTGTGTCTCGATGAATTAATGCAAGTATTTCTGTTTTCCATTCAAACACGCTTGTTCCTATCTAAGATGTTCATTCGCGCTTAACTGTGATGGAGGTGATGATCTGTGACAGTCATCACCTTCCTCAAACCACGAACGTGTGCCTGATAACCACCTCCGTTCTATATCCGATTGAATGAGTGTCTCTTAGAATCCTTAATCAGAATCTCCGTGGTATAAGCTAGAACTGATGGCGGCATTCATGAGAATCCGGAAAGTCTAAACCTTGTCTGTGATATTCCGAGTAGGATTCAAGGATTGAATGACTGTGACGAGCTTCAAACTCCTGAAGGCTGGGCGTTAGTGACAGATGCAAAAGATAGTAAATCCTATTCCAACCGGATCGAGAACCAACCGGTGATTAGCCGTGCTGTGACAGAGCGCGTGAGCGTAGTTTTCACTGGAAGGATGGAAGGTAGCCATTGACAACGGTGATCCACCAACACACAGCTTGCCATAGGAGGACGTGCGTGCGTGAATCAGAAGACAGAGGAAAGCAGAGATTCAGAAGACAAGCATCTCCAAACTCCAACATATTCTCCATTACTGCACAACAAGTAACCTTTAATTTATGCTCTCTTGGTTATTCACAATTCAACTGATAAACATAATTGACTTCCTGACTAAGATTTACAAGATAACCATAGATTGCTTCAAACCAACAATCTCCGTGGGATTCGACCCTTACTCACGTAAGGTATTACTTGGACGACCCAGTGCACTTGCTGGTTAGTGGTACGCGTTGTGAAAAGTGTGATTCACAATTGTGCACCAAGTTTTTGGCGCCGTTGCCGGGGATTGTTCGTGTTTGAACAACTGACGGTTATTTTGTTGCTTAGATTAGGAAAAAATTCTCTTTTTGGTTTAGAGTCTTTTATTATTTATCCCTTGTTAAAACACTTTAAATTTATAGCTCAGTTATTCAGAACGTGGTGTTTATGTTCATGGTAATTGGCTATCAATTTTTTTTAAAAAAACCTTTTTCAAAAATAATTTTTCTGTTAAATCCTGTGCCAAACTTTAAGTTTGGTGTTTTTTAAAAAAAATCTTTTTTAAAATTTTCAAAAATTTCATAACTCATTTGGCTAGAGCGTTAGTCGTGTTCTTGGTAATTGGGTTAGAGTCTTTTATATCTTTCAAAACCTTCTTTTTCATAAATAATATTTTTCTATTAAATTTGTGCCAAACTTTAAGTTTGGTGTTTTCTTGTTGATTCCCTTTGGTTTTCGAAAATTTTGGTGGTTTTCTAAAAATTTTAAGTTTGGTGTTCTTTCTTCATGTTCTTGTGTTCTTGTGAGTCTTCAAAGTGTTCTTGAGTTTTCCTTGTGTCTTGATCTTAAAATTTTTGAGTTTGGTGTTCCTTGGTGTTTTCCCTCCAAAATTTTCAAAAACAAGGAGCATTGATCTAAAAATTTTAAATCTTGTACTATCTTATTGTTTTTCTCTCTCCTCACTAAATTCAAAAATATCTTTTCAAAATATCTCTTCTAACTTCCTAACTTCTTATCTTTTCAAAATTTGTTTCAACTAACTAACTAACTTTTTGTTTGTTTCTTAACTTTTTCAAAACTACCTAACTAACTCTCTCCCTCTAATTTTCGAAAATATCTTCCCTCTTTTTCAAAAATTTCTTTTTTTTTAAAAATTAATTTTTATTCTCTTTTACGAAAAAAAAAATTTTTTAATTTCAAAATTCAAATTCTTTTTAGTTATTTTATTTTATTTAAGTATTTACTTCTTATAAAATAAAATAAATAAAAAGATAAATCAGTCCAAGTTATATCCATATATCCATCATGGACATAAGTGGAAATGAACAGTCCAGGAGGACTCTGGGGTCATATTCTAACCCCTCTACTGCTTCATATGGGAGTAGCATATGCATACCCTCCATTGGAGTTAGTAGCTTTGAGTTGAATCCTCAGCTCATTATCATGGTGCAGCAAAGTTGCCAGTATTCCGGTCTTCCACAGGAAGAACCTACAGAGTTTCTGGCACAATTTTTACAAATTGTTGACACAGTACATGATAAGGAAATAGATCAGGATGTCTACAGACTATTACTGTTTCCATTTGCTGTAAAAGATCAAGCTAAGAGGTGGTTAAATAACCAACCTAAGGCCAGCATAAGAACATAGAAACAGCTGACAGAAAAATTCCTGAATCATATTTCCTCCAAAAAGGATGACACAGCTAAGGCTGGACATCCAAGGCTTTAAACAAGGAGATAATGAATCTCTTTATGATGCCTGGGAGAGATACAGAGAGATGCTACGAAAATGCCCCTCTGAAATGTTTTCAGAGTGGGTTCAGTTAGACATCTTCTACTATGGGCTTGCAGAAGGAGCTCAGATGTCTCTAGATTACTCAGCTGGTGGATCTATCCATATGAGAAAGACAATTGAAGAGGCTCAAGAGCTCATTGATACAGTTGCCAGGAATCAGCATATATATCTAAGCAGCAACCCTTCCATGAATGAAGAGGTTAAAACAGTAACTGCTGAATTCAGTACTGTGAAACAAGCTGCTGAATTCAATCAGCAATTGGATTTCCTAACAAAGCAGCTAGCTGAATTCAAGGAAAGGCTACAGGAGACAAGGATAGCTAATATACATATGGACGAACAGTTTAAGCAAACAAAGCAGCAGCTATCAAGGCAAATAGCAGAAGAATGCCAAGCAGTTCAATTAAGAAGTGGGAAAACATTAAATATCCCACCTCAAGGCATCAAAAATTCAAGAAATGAGCGACCCACCAAAGATTCACCTGAGGACAGTAAGAGCCCAGGGAAGAATAATTCTGGCACTAAAACCCAGAAAATGGGTGGAAGGCTGGCGCTGAACGCCCAGACCATGCCCAAAACTGGCGTTCAACGCCAGAAACAAGGCAAGATTGGCGTTCAACGCCAGAAATGGGCAAGAATCTGGCGTTGAACGCCCAAATGGGGCAAATCAGCGTTGAACGCCCAAAATGGGTACATTTCTGGCGTTCAGGCGCCAGGAACAGACAGTGAGCTGGCGTCTAACGTCACTCCAGCTTCTGACTCTGGCACTCAATTGCCAGTGAGGGATCAGACACACACAAGTGCTGATAACAACCCCTCTAAAAAGGCTTCTTTAACCACTAAGGTTGAGGAATATAAAGCCAAGATACCTTATCCTCAAAAACTCCGGAAAGAGGAGCAGGATAAGCAATTTGCTCGCTTTGCAGATTATCTAAGGACTCTTGAAATAAAGATTCCATTTGCAGAGGCACTTGAGCAAATACCTTCTTATGCCAAGTTCATGAAAGAGATCTTGAGTCATAAAAAGGAGTGGAGAGAAACAGAAAGAGTTCTCCTCACTGAAGAATGCAGTGTAGTCATTCTGAAAAGCTTTCCTGAAAAGCTTAAAGACCCTAGGAGTTTTCTGATACCATGCATACTAGAAGGTGATTGCACCAAGACAGCTTTATGCGATCTTGGGGCAAGCATCAACCTAATACCTGCATCCACTATCAGGAAGCTTGGCTTAACTGAAGAAGTTAAACCAACCCGGATATGTCTCCAACTTGCTGATGGTTCCACTAAATACCCATCAGGCGTGATTGAGGACATGATTGTCAGAGTTGGGCCATTCGCCTTTCCACTGACTTTGTTGTGCTGGAAATGGAGGAGCACAAGAGTGCTACTCTCATTCTAGGAAGACCCTTCCTAGCAACTGGACGATCCCTCATTGATGTCCAACAGGGGAAATAACCCTGAGAGTCAATGATGATGATTCAAGTTGAACGCTGTCAAAGCCATGCAGCATCCAGACACATCAACAGACTGCATGAAAGTTGATCTCATTGACTCTTTAGTAGAAGAGATCAACATGGCTGAGAGTCTCGAATCAGAGTTGGAAGACATCTTTAAAGATGTTCAGCCTGATTTGGAGGATTCAGAGGACATGAAAGAGCCTCTGAACTTTCTTCTGAAAGAGGAAAAACCTCCCAAACCCGAGCTCAAGCCACTACCACCTTCCTTGAAATATGCATTTCTGGAGAAGGTGACACTCTTCCAGTGATCATAAGCTCTGCCTTAAATTCACAGGAAGAGGAAGCACTCATTCAAGTGCTAAGGACACACAAGACAGCTCTTGGGTGGTCCATAGGTGACCTTAAGGGCATAAGCCCAGCTAGATGCATGCACAAAATCCTATTGGAGGACAATGCCAAACCAGTGGTTCAACCACAGAGGCGGCTAAATCCATCCATGAAGGAAGTGGTGCAGAAAGAGGTCACCAAATTACTAGAGGCTGGGATTATTTATCCCATTTCTGATAGCCCCTGGGTGAGCCCTGTTCAAGTCGTCCCAAAAAAGGGAGGCATGACAGTGATTCATAATGAAAAAAATGAACTGGTTCCTACAAGAACAGTTACAGGGTGGCGCATGTGTATTGACTACAGAAGGCTCAATACAGCCACCAGAAAGGATCATTTTCCTTTACCATTCATAGACCAGATGCTAGAGAGACTAGCAGGTCATGATTATTACTGCTTTTTGGATGGCTATTCAGGCTATAACCAGATTGCAGTGGATCCCCAGGATCAAGAGAAAACAGCATTCACATGTCCATCTGGAGTGTTTGCTTATAGAAGGATGCCATTTGGGCTATGTAATGCACCTGCAACCTTCCAGAGATGCATGCTCTCTATTTTCTCTGACATGGTAGAAAAATTTCTGGAAGTCTTCATGGATGACTTCTCAGTATATGGAGACTCATTCAGCTCCTGTCTTGATCACCTGAAACTTGTTCTGAAAAGATGCCAAGAAACTAACCTAGTTTTAAACTGGGAAAAGTGTCACTTCATGGTGACTGAAGGAATTGTTCTTGGGCATAAAATCTCAAACAAGGGAATAGAGGTGGATCAAGCAAAAATAGAGGTAATTGAAAAATTACCACCACCTGCCAATGTTAAGGCAATCAGAAGCTTTTTAGGGCATGCAGGATTCTATAGGAGGTTTATAAAGGATTTTTCAAAAATCGCAAAACCTCTAAGCAATCTGCTGGCTGCTGACACGCCATTTGTGTTTGACACAGAGTGCCTGCAAGCGTTTGAAACGCTGAAAGCTAAGCTGGTCACAGCACCAGTCATTTCTGCACCAGACTGGACATTGCCATTTGAGCTAATGTGTGATGCCAGTGATTATGCCATTGGTGCAGTATTGGGACAGAGGCATGACAAGCTTCTGCATGTCATTTATTATGCCAGTTGCGTTTTAAATGATGCCCAGAAAAATTACACAACCACAGAAAAGGAATTACTTGCAGTGGTTTACGCCATTGACAAGTTCAGATCCTACTTAGTAGGATCAAAGGTGATTGTGTACACTGACCATGCTGCTCTTAAGTATCTACTCACAAAGCAGGATTCAAAACCCAGGCTCATTAGATGGGTATTGCTTCTGCAAGAGTTTGATATAGAAATAAGAGACAGAAAAGGGACAGAGAACCAAGTAGCTGATCATCTGTCCCGGCTAGAGCCAAGGGAAGGGACGTCCCCCCCCTTTCTTGAGATCTCTGAGACGTTCCCTGATGAGCATCTATTTGCCATTCAGGAAGCACCATGGTTTGCCGATATTGCAAACTATAAAGCTGCAAGGTTCATACCCAAGGAGTACAATCGAATACAAAAGAAAAAATTAGTTACTGATGCAAAGTACTACTTGTGGGATGAGCCCTATCTCTTTAAGAGATGTGCAGACGGAATCATCTGTAGGTGTGTCCCCAGAGAGGAAGCACAGAGAATCCTATGGCATTGCCATGGATCTCAGTATGGAGGCCATTTCGGAGGTGAGCGAACAGCCACCAAGGTCCTCCAATATGGCTTCTATTGGCCCACACTCTATAAAGATTCCCGAGAGTTTGTACGTAATTGTGACAGTTGCCAAAGAGCTGGTAATCTGCCTCATGGTTACGCCATGCCTCAACAAGGAATCTTGGAAATAGAGTTGTTTGATGTATGGGGAATTGACTTCATGGGACCTTTCCCACCATCATACTCAAACACTTATATTCTAGTGGCAGTTGACTATGTATCAAAATGGGTTGAGGCTATTGCCACTCCCACTAATGATACTAAAACAGTGCTGAAGTTCCTCCAGAAACACATCTTTAGCAGGTTTGGTGTCCCTAGAGTGTTAATCAGTGATGGGGGCACTCACTTCTGCAATAAACAGCTTTACTCTGCCATGGTTCGGTATGGAATTCGCCTCAAAGTGGCCACCCCATATCATCCACAAACCAATGGGCAAGCTGAAGTCTCTAACAGAGAATTAAAGAGAATCCTGGAACGGACAGTAAATACCCGTAGAAAGGATTGGGCAAGGAGCCTGGATGATGCTCTGTGGGCTTACAGAACAGCATTCAAGACTCCTATAGGGACCTCTCCATACCAACTCGTGTATGGTAAGGCGTGCCACTTGCCCGTGGAACTGGAACATAAGACCTACTGGGCAACCAGATTCCTAAACTTAGATGCCAAATTAGCAGGAGAAAAACGATTGCTCCAGCTAAATGAGCTAGAGGAATTCAGATTCACAGCTTTTGAAAATGCCAAGCTTTATAAAGAAAAATCAAAAAAATGGCATGACAGAAAGCTGTCATCTAGAATTTTTGAACCAGGATAGAAGGTCCTGTTGTTTAACTCTAGACTCAGGCTATTCCCCGGGAAACTGAAATCCCGGTGGAGGGGACCATACGTGATTACAAGTGTGTCACCATATGGTTATGTGGAGCTTCAAGATATTGATTCTGATAAGAAGTTTATTGTCAATGGACAGAGAATCAAGCATTATCTTGAAGGCAACATTGAGCAAGAATGCTCAAGGCTGAAGCTAGATTAAAAGCTCAGCAAGGTCCAGCTAAAGACAATAAAGAAGCGCTTGCTGGGAGGCAACCCAGCCATGGGGCATCAATCCTCTAAGCATTTCTGCCCTATTTTTATTTTTATTTGTTTATATAAAGTTCACTGACACTAAGGTACAGAATCATTTGTATAAGTTTACAGGGTTACAGAAGGAATTTGCACACAAAACAGAGAGAGGGAGCTCAATGGCAAGAAAACGCCAGTAAAGGGGCATTTTGGGCGTTCAGCGCCCAAAATGGGCATCCACTGGGCGCTGAACGCCAGTAATGGCAGCAATTGGGCGTTCAACGCCAGAAATGGCCACCCACTGGGCGTTGAACGCCAGGAATGGCAGCAAGTGGGCGCTAAACGCCCAGGAGATCAGCATTTGGGCGCTGAACGCCCAAAACAAGCAGTGTTTGGGCGTTCAAACGCCAGGAAGCCAGGGAGGAGCCAAATCCATTTATCCCACACGTATTTCCATTCTAATTTATAATTTTATGATTCCATACATGATTTTATTTACATAAATATGTCAAGAACCCTGATTTCTAAAAATCCTACTTTCAAAATATCAAATGTATCTTAATTCATAAGCACACACCCTCTTTGCAAATTCAATCCAACTCTTTTCAAATCTTTTCCAAAAACAAATCTATCTTTTTCACTCTAAAAATCTTATCAATATCTTTTTCAAATCCTCATATTATCTTTTTCAAAATCCAAATTTATCTTTTTCAAAAATCTATCCTATCTTTTCAAAATCAAACTATATCTTCTATCTTATCTTTTTCAACTCAATCTTTTTATCTTATCTTTTCCAATTTTTTGAAAACCCACCCCCCCACCCCTTTAAAATTGGGTTCGGCCTCCCCCCTCCTCCATCAACAAGTGCACCTCGATCTCCTTCTATCCCTCTCCTTTCTTTTCTTTTGCTTGAGGACAAGCAAACCTCTAAGTTTGGTGTGTTTTTCCGAGATCACTAAGATCATGGCTCCCAAAGGAAAACAACCCACTCCAAGAAGCAAGAAAGAGAGCGTTCCAAAACCACTTTGGAATCAAGGGAAGTTCTTATCTAAAGAACATTCAGACCATTATCTTAAAGTAATGGGTCTGAGATCAGTGATCCCGGAAGTTAGATTCGATCTGAAAGAAGATGAATATCCGGAGATCCAGGAGCAAACTCGAATCAGGAACTGGGAAGTCCTAGCTAATCCTGAAACGAAAGTAGGAAGGAACATGGTCCAGGAGTTCTATGCTAATATGTGGCAGACTGACAAGCAAAGACTATCTGGAACAGCCTGCTACGAATTTCGGACCATGGTCAGGGGAAAGATTGTTCATACCACCCCTGACAAGATCAGAGAGATATTAAAGCTACCTCAGCTAAAGGATGATCCAGACTCCTTCAACAGGAGGATGATGAGAGCAAACATTGGCCTGGATAAGATTCTAGAGGACATATGTATCCCTGGAGCCAGGTGGACCACCAACACAAAGGGCGTCCCAGATCAACTCAAGAGAGAGGATCTCAAGCCAGCTGCCAGAGGATGGCTGGACTTCATTGGGCGTTCTCTGTTGCCCACTAGCAACCGTTCTGAAGTCACAGTTAAGAGAGCAGTGATGATTCATTGCATCATGATGGGAAAGGAAGTGGAGGCTCATCAGCTGATTTCAACTGAGCTCTATAAGATTGCTAACAAAAATTCAAAAGAGGCCAGGTTGGCTTATCCAAGCGTGATTTCTCTGCTCTGCAAGGACGCTGGAGTCAAGATGGGAATAACTGAATATATCTTAATTGAAAAGTCAATCACCAAAGCATCAATGGAGAGACAACAGGCACAGGAGGATCCCATCAAGAAGAGAGCACAGGAATTCCTTCCAGAGATACCTCAAGCTGAATACTGGGAATACCTTGAGACATCCATCACCAAGATGCAGGAAGCTATGGAGCAAATAATAAAACAACAGAAGGAACACAGTCAAATGCTGACCCATATGCTTAAAGAACAAGAGGAGCAGAGACGTGACTTAAGGGAACTGAAGCGCCAAAAGTCTTCTGTAATACCAAGCCTCCCAAGGATCAGAGGAACCCCCATACCCCCAGAATAAAGGTTGTTAATTTCCAATTTCTGCCTTAACTCTGTGACAGTGTCCTTATAAAAAGTCTACCTTAGAAGTCATATAATAGTAATTAGTATTTATTTGATTTTATCTCCAATTAAGCTATAGTTTATTTTTCTCATCATCATTAAACATGAATAAATAGTAGATCTTTTGAATAAGAAGCAATAAAATTTAGAGTTTAATAAAAGAAATTCTAATTGGTTAAATGTGGTGGCAATGCTTTCTGTCTTCTGAATGAATGCTTGAACAGTGCATATGTCTTTTGAATTTGTTGTTTAAGACTGTTAAATATGTTGGCTCTTGAAAGAATGATGAACATGAGACATGTTATTGATAATCTGAAAAATCATAAAAATGATTCTTGAAGCAAGAAAAAGCAGCAAAGAACAAAGCTTGCAGAAAAAAAAAAAGCAAGCAGAAAAAGCCAAAAGCTCTTAAAACCAAAAGGCAAGGGCAAATAAAAAGGATCCCAAGGCTTTGAGCATCAGTGGATAGGAGGGCCTAAAGGACTAAAATCCTGGTCTAAGCGGCTAAACCAAGCTGTCCCTAACCATGTGCTTGTGGCGTGCAGGTGTCAAGTGAAAACTTGAGACTGAGTGGTTAAAGTCAAGGTCCAAAGCAAAAAGAAGAGTGTGCTTAAGAACTCTGGACACCTCTAATTGGGGACTTTAGCAAAGCTGAGTCACAATCTGAAAAGGTTCACCCAGTTACGTGTCTGTGGCATTTATGTATCCGGTAGTAATACTGGAAAACAAAGTACTTAGGGCCACGGCCAAGACTCATAAAGAAGCTGTGTTCAAGAATCATCACACTAAACTAAGAGAATCAATAACACTATCTGAATTCTGAGTTCCTATAGATGCCAATCACTCTGAGCTTCAATGGATAAAGTGAGATGCCAAAACTGTTCAGAAGCAAAAAGCTACTAGTCCCGCTCATCTAATTAGGATCTGAGCTTCAATCAAAAACTCTGAGATATTATTGCTTCTCAACCTATTAGTCTTCTATTTTATTTGTCTAGTTGCTTGAGGACAAGCAACAGTTTAAGTTTGGTGTTGTGATGAGCGGATATTTTATACGCTTTTTGGGGATAATTTCATATAGTTTTGAGTATGTTTTAGTTAGTTGTTAGTCTATTTCTATTAGTTTTTAGGAAAAATTCATATTTCTGGACTTTACTATGAGTTGTGTGTTTTTCTATAATTTTAGGTATTTTTCTGGCTGAAATTGAAGGAGCTGAGCAAAAATCTGATTCAGGCTGAAAAAGGATTGCTGATGCTGTTGGATTCTGACCTCCCTGCACTCAAAGAGGATTTTCTGGAGCTACAGAACTCTAAATGGCATGCTTCCAATTGCGTTGGAAAGTAGACATCCAGGGCTTTCCAGCAATATATAATAGTCTATACTTTGCACAGGAATAGATGACGTAAACTGGCGTTCAACGCCAGTCCTCTGCCCAATTCTGGCATCCAGCGCCAGAAAAGGATCAAAAGCTGGAGTTGAACGCCCAAACTGGCATAAAAACTGGCGTTCAACTCCACAAATGGCCTCTGCACGTGAATTGCTTAAGTCTCAGCCCCATCACACACCAAGTGGGCCCCAGCACACACCAAGTGGGCCCCAGAAGTGGATCTCTGCATCATCCATCATAGTTTATCCAATTTTTGTAAACCTAGGCTACTAGTTTAGTATTTAAACAACTTTTAGAGACTTATTTTGTATCTCATGACATTTCAGATCTAAACTTTGTATTATCTGACGGCATGAGTCTCTAAACCCCATTGTTGGGGGTGAGGAACTCTGCTGTGTCTCGATGAATTAATGCAAGTATTTCTGTTTTCCATTCAAACACGCTTGTTCCTATCTAAGATGTTCATTCGTGCTTAACTGTGATGGAGGTGATGATCTGTGACATTTATCACCTTCCTCAAACTACGAACGTGTGCCTGACAACCACCTCCGTTCTATATCCGATTGAATGAGTATCTCTTAGATTCCTTAATCAGAATCTCCGTGGTATAAGCTAGAACTGATGGCGGCATTCATGAGAATCCGGAAAGTCTAAACCTTGTCTGTGGTATTCCGAGTAGGATTCAAGGATTGAATGACTGTGACGAGCTTCAAACTCCTGAAGGCTGGGCGTTAGTGACAGATGCAAAAGGATAGTAAATTCTATTCCAACCGGATCGAACACCAACCGGTGATTAGCCGTGCTGTGACAGAGCGCGTGAGCGTAGTTTTCACTGGAAGGATGGAAGGTAGCCATTGACAACGGTGATCCACCAACACACAGCTTGCCATAGGAGGACGTGCGTGCGTGAATCAGAAGACAGAGGAAAGCAGAGATTCAGAAGACAAAGCATCTCCAAAACTCCAACATATTCTCCATTACTGCACAACAAGTAACCTTTAATTTATGCTCTCTTGGTTATTCACAATTCAACTGATAAACATAATTGACTTCTTGACTAAGATTTACAAGATAACCATAGATTGCTTCAAACCAACAATCTCCGTGGGATTCGACCCTTACTCACGTAAGGTATTACTTGGACGACCCAGTGCACTTGCTGGTTAGTGGTACGAGTTGTGAAAAGTGTGATTCACAATTTGTGCACCAAGTTTTTGGCGCCGTTGCCAAGGATTGTTCGTGTTTGGACAACTAATGGTTTATTTTGTTGCTTAGATTAGGAAAAATTTTCTCTTTTTGGTTTAGAGTCTTTTATTATTTATCCCTTGTTAAAACACTTTAAATTTATAGCTCAGTTAATCAGAACGTGGTGTTTATGTTCATGGTAATTGGCTATCACATTTTTTTAAAAAAAAAAAACCTTTTTCAAAAATAATTTTTCTGTTAAATCCTGTGCCAAACTTTAAGTTTGGTGTTTTTTTTTTTTAAAAAAAAAATCTTTTTTAAAATTTTCAAAAATTTTCATAACTCATTTGGCTAGAGCGTTAGTCGGTGTTCTTGGTAATTGGGTTAGAGTCTTTTATATTCTTTTCAAAACCTTCTTTTTCATAAATAATATTTTTTCTATTAAATCTTGTGCCAAACTTTAAGTTTGGTGTTTTCTTGTTGATTTCCCTTTGGTTTTCGAAAATTTTGGTTTGGTTTTCTAAAAATTTTAAGTTTGGTGTTCTTTCTTCATGTTCTTGTGTTCTTGTGAGGTTTTCTTCGGAGTATTGTGCTTTAGCTTATTGCAAACGTTTCTTTAAGGTCCTCTCAGGTTCAGGATCAAGATTAAAGAGAGGTTCTTTATCTTTGTTCCTGCTTATAAACAAGAAAAGAAAGCAAAGAAAGAAGAAGAATGGGAGCTCTATATTCAAGAACAGAGGACTCCCTGTGAGATGTGAAAAAGAAAGAAAAGAAGATTGAAAATATAAGAAGACAGAAAAAGAATTCGAAAAGAGAGAGATAGAAATTCAAAAATTAGAAGTAAAAAGAGAAAATATTTTTGTTTTTATTTTTTTTATTAATTAAAGTCTAGAAATGTGAATTTAACATAAAAACTAATGAAAATATCCTAAAAGTAGCTAGATTCTACTAAAAACATACTAAAAACAATGCCAAAAAGCGTATAAATTATCCGCTCATCACAACACCAAACTTAAATTGTTGCTTGTCCCCAAGCAACTGAAAATCAAATAGGATAAAAAGAAGAGAATATACTATAAATTCCAAACTATCAATGAAACATAGCTCTAATCAGATGAGCGGGACTTGTAGCTTTTTGCCTCTTGAATAGTTTTGGCATCTCACTTTATCCATTGAAGTTCAGAATGATTGGCATCTATAGGAACTCAGAATTCAGATAGTGTTATTGACTCTCCTAGTTCAGTATGATGATTCTTGAACACATCTATTTTATGAGTCTTGGCCGTGGCACTAAGCACTTTGTTTTCCAGTATTACCACCGAATACATAAATGCCACAGACACATAATTGGGTGAACCTTTTCAGATTGTGACTCAGCTTTGCTAAAGCCCCCAATTAGAGGTGTCCAGGGTTCTTAAGCACACTCTTTTTTTTTTGCTTTGGACCTTGACTTTAACCGCTCAGTCTCAAGTTTTCACTTGACACCTACACGCCACAAACACATGGTTAGGGACAGCTTGGTTTAGCCGCTTAGGCCAGGATTTTATTCCTTTAGGCCCTCCTATCCACTGATGCTCAAAGCCTTGGGATCCTTTTTATTTGCCCTTGCCTTTTGGTTTTAAGGGTTATTGGCTTTTTGCTCTTGCCTCTTGGTTTTAAGAGCTTTTGGCTTTTTCTGCTTGCTTTTGCTCTCTTTTTTTTTTTTCTGCAAGCTTTGCTCTTTGCTACTTTTTCTTGCTTCAAGAATCATTTTTATGATTTTTCAGATTATCAAATAACATGTCTCCTTGTCATCATTCTTTCAAGAGCCAACATATTTAACATTCTTAAACAACAACTTCAAAAGACATATGCACTGTTCAAGCATTCATTCAGAAAACAAGAAGCATTGTCACCACATCAATATAATTAAGCTAAGTTCAAGGATAAATTCAAAACTCATGTACTTCTTGTTCTTTTGAATTAGAACATTTTTCATTTAAGAGAGGTGATATTTTTCATAGGACATTCATAACTTTAAGACAAAGTTACTAACTACTAATGATCATGTAATGAAGACACAAACATGGATAAGCACTTAATATAGAAAACGAAAAACAGAGAATGTAAGAACAAGGAATGAGTCCACCTTAGTGATGGTGGCGTTTCCTTCTTGAGGAACCAATGATGTCCTTGAGCTCTTCTATGTCTCTTCCTTGTCTTTGTTGCTCCTCCCTCATTGCTTTTTGATCTTCTCTTATTTCATGAAGGATGATGGAGTGCTCTTGATGTTCCACCCTTAATTGTCCCATGTTGGAACTTAATTCTCCTAGGGAAGTGTTGATTTGCTCCCAATAGTTTTGTGGAGAAAAATGCATTTGAGGCATTTCCGGGATCTCATGGTGATGAGCTTCCTGCGCCTCTTGAGCTCCATGAATGGGCTCTCTTGCTTGCTCCATCTTTTTCTTAGTGATGGGCTTCTCTTCCTCAATGTGAATGTCTCCTTCTATGAAAGCTCCAGCTGAGTAACATAGATGGCAAATAAGATGAGGAAAAGCTAGCCTTGCCCCAGGGGAGGGCTTTTCGGCTATTTTGTAGAATTCAAGGGAGATGACTTCATGAACTTCTACTTCTTCTCCAATCATGATGCTATAGATCATGATGGCCTGATCCACAGTAACTTCAGATTGGTTGCTAGTGGGGATGATGGAGCGTTGGATGAACTCCAACCATCCTCTAGCCACAGGCTTGAGGTCCAATCTTCTTAGTTGAACCGACTTGCCTTTGGAGTCAATCTTCCATTGAGCTCCTTCCACACATATGTCCGTGAGGACTTGGTCCAACCTTTGATTAAAGTTGACCCTTCTAGTGTAGGGGCGTTCATCTCCTTGCATCATAGGCAAGTTAAACGCCAACCTCACATTTTCCGGACTAAAATCTAAGTATCTCCCCCGAACCATTGTAACATAGTTCTTTGGATCCGGGTTCTTACTTTGATCATGGTTCTTGGTGATCCATGCGTTGGCATAGAACTCTTGAACCATTAGGATGCCGACTTGTTGGATGGGATTTGTTAGAACTTCCCAACCTCTTCTTTGGATTTCATGTCGGATCTCCGGATACTCATTTCTCTTGAGTTTGAAAGGGACCTCAGGGATCACCTTCTTCTTGGCCACAACATCATAGAAGTGGTCTTGATGAGCTTTGGAGATGAATCTTTCCATCTCCCATAACTCGGAGGTGGAAGCTTTTGTCTTCCCTTTTCCTTTTCTAGAGGATTCTCCGGTCTTAGGTGCCATCAATGGTAATGGAAAAACAAAAAGCTTATGCTTTTACCACACCAAACTTAGAATATTGCTCGCCCTCGAGCAAAAAAAGAAAGAATTAGATGAAGAAGAAGAAGAAAATATGGAGAAGAGGGGGGAGGTATGTTTTGGCCAAGAAGGGAAAGAGAGGGTTGTGTTGTGTGAAAATGAAGAAGAATGGAAGGCTTTATATAGGGAAGGGAGGGGGGTTAAGGTTCGGCCATATGGGTGGGTTTGGGTGGGAAATTGGTTTTGAATTTTGAAGGTAGGTGGAGTTTATGAGGTAGGTTTATGGGGAAGAGTGGATGGATGTGAGTGGTGAAGAGGTGATGGGGAAGAGAGATTGAGGTGATTAGTGAAGGGTTTTGGGGAAGAGTGTTTATGGGATTGTGTGAAAGAGGATGATTGAGAAGAGAGAAGAGAGTGAGTGGAGGTAGGTGGGGATCCTGTGGGGTCCACAGATCCTGAGATGATCCTGTGGGATCCACAGATCCTGAGATGATCCTGTGGGGTCCACAGATCCTGAGGTTTTAAGGATTTACAACCTTGCACCAAATTAGGCATGTAAAATGCTCTTGCACACAACTCTGGGCATTCAGCACTAGGTTGGTGCCCATTTTGGGCGTTCAACGCCCATTTGTTGCCCATTTCTGGCGTTGAACGCCAGAACCATGCTTGTTCTGGGCGTTCAGCACCCAGATGATGCCCATTTTGGGTGTTCAGCGCCCAGATACTGCCCATTTTGGGCGTTCAGCGCCAGAACCATGCTCTGTTCTGGCGTTGAACGCCAGGCAGGTGCTTCCTCCAGGGTGTGATTTTTCTTCCGCTGTTTTTGATTCTGTTTCTAAATTTTTCGTTTATTTTGTGACTCCACATGATCATGAACCTAAGAAAACATGAAAAACAAAAATAAAATTATATAAATAAACATTGGGTTGCCTCCCAACAAGCGCTTCTTTAATGTCAATAGCTTGACAGTGGGCTCTCATGGAGCCTCACAGATGTGCAGAGCTTTGTTGAGACCTCCCAACACCAAACTTAGAGTTTGGATATGGGGGTTTGACACCAAACTTAGAGTTTGGTTGTGGCCTCCCAACATCGAACTTAGAGTTTGACTGTGGGGGCTTTGGTTGACTCTGCTTTGAGAGAAGCTTTTCTGCTTCCTCTCCATAGATGCAGAGAGAGATCCTTGAGTTGTAAACACAAGGTTGTCCTTATTTAATTGAAGGATCAATTCTCCTCTGTCCACATCAATCACAGCTCTTGCTGTGGCTAGGAAAGGTCTTCCTAGGATGATGGATTCATCCTCTTCCTTTCCAGTATCCAAGACTATGAAATCAGCAGGGATGTAAAGGCCTTCAACCTTTACTAACACGTCCTCTACTTGTCCATAAGCCTGTTTTCTTGTATTGTCTGCCATCTCTAATGAGATTTTAGCAGCTTGCACCCCATAGATTCCCAGTTTCTCTATTACAGAGAGGGGCATGAGGTTTATCCCTGAACCAAGGTCACACAGAGCCTTCTCAAAGGTCATGGTGCCTATGGTACAAGGTATTAAGAACTTTCTAGGATCCTGTTTCTTCTGAGGCAATGTCAGTTGATCCAGATCACTTAGTTCATTGGTGAACAAGGGAGGTTCATCTTCCCAAGTCTCAATACCAAATAATTTGGCATTCAGCTTCATGATTGCACCAAGGTACTTGGTAACTTGCTCTTCAGTAACATCCTCATTTTCTTCAGAAGAAGAATACTCATCAGAGCTCATGAATGGCATAAGGAGGTTCAATGGAATCTCTATGGTCTCTAGATAAGCCTCAAATACCTTTGGTTCCTCAAAGGGAAACTCCTTATTGATCACTGGATGTCCCAGGAGGTCTTCCTCACTGTGATTCACGTCCTCTCCTTCCCTTACAGGTTCGGCCATGGTGATCAATTCAATGGCCTTGCACTCTCCTTTTGGATTTTCTTCTGTATTGCTTGGGAGAGTACTAGGAGGGATTTCAGTGATCCTTTTACTCAGCTGGCCCACTTGTGCTTCCAAATTTCTAATGGAGGACCTTGTTTCATTCATGAAACTCACAGTGGCCTTTGATAGATCAGAGACTAAATTTTCTAAATTAGAGGTATTTTGTTCAGAGTTCTCTGTCTGTTGTTGAGTGGATGATGGAAAAGGTTTGCTGTTGCTAAACCTGTTTCTTCCACTATTATTAAAGCCTTGTTGAGGCTTTTGATCCTTCCATGAGAGATTTGGATGATTTCTCCATGAGGGGTTATAGGTGTTTCCATAAGGTTCACCCATGTAATTCACCTCTGCTATTGCAGGGTTTTCAGGATCATAAGCTTCTTCTTCAGAAGATGCCTCTTGAGTACTGTTGGATGCAGCTTGCATTCCATTCAGACTCTGAGAAATCATATTGACTTGCTGAGTCAATATTTTGTTCTGAGCCAATATGGCATTCAGAGTATCAATTTCAAGAACTCCCTTCTTCTGAGGTGTCCCATTACTCACAGGATTCCTCTCAGAAGTGTACATAAACTGGTTATTAGCAACCATGTCAATGAGTTCTTGAGCTTCTGCAGGTGTTTTCTTTAGGTGAATGGATCCACCTGCAGAAGTATCCAATAACATCTTTGATAGCTCAGATAAACCATCATAGAATATGTCCAGGATGGTCCATTCTAAAAGCATGTCAGAAGGACACTTTTTGGTCAGCTGCTTGTATCTTTCCCAAGCTTCATAGAGGGATTCACCTTCTTTTTGTCTGAAGGTTTGAACATCAGCTCTAAGCTTGCTCAGCTTTTGAGGAGGAAAGAACTTGGCTAAGAAATCCGTGACCAGCTTATCCCAAGAGTTCAGGCTGTCTTTGGGTTGAGAGTCCAACCATATTCTAGCTCTGTCTCTTACAGCAAAAGGGAAAAGCATGAGCCTGTAGACTTCAGGATCTACTCCATTAGTCTTAACAGTATCACAGATCTGCAAGAATTCAGTTAAGAACTGAAAAGGATCTTCAGATGGAAGTCCATGAAACTTGCAGTTCTGCTGCATCAGAGAAACTAGCTGAGGTTTTAGCTCAAAATTGTTTGCTCCAATGGTAGGAATGGAGATGCTTCTTCCATGTAAATTGGAATTAGGTGCAGTAAAGTCACCAAGCATTCTCCTTGCATTATTGTTTTTGGGTTCGGCTGCCATCTCCTTTACTTGTTTGAAACTTTCAATAAGGTTGTCTCTGGATTGTTGTAATTTAGCTTCTCTTAGTTTTCTCTTCAGAGTCCTTTCAGGTTCTGGATCAGCTTCAACAAGAATGCCTTTTTCCTTGTTCCTGCTCATAAGAAAGAGAAGAGAACAAGAAAAGAAGAGGAATCCTCTATGTCACAGTAAAGAGGTTCCTTATTGTTAGTAGAAGAAGAGAAGAAGAAAAAATTCGAACACAGATAGAAGAGGGGGTTCGAATTTGGTGTTGTAATGTGAGGAAGAGATGTTAGTAGATGAATAAATAAATAGAATAAGATGAGAGAGGGAGAGGATTTTCGAAAATAATTTTTGAAAAATAGTTAGTGATTTTCGAAAATAGTTTTTGAAAGAAGTTAGTAATTTTTCAAAAATTTTTAAAATCAAAGATTAAAATAATTAGTTAATTAAAAAGAATTTTTGAAAAAGAGGGAGATATTTTCGAAAATTAGAGAGAGAGAGAGAGAGAGAGAGAGAGAGAGAGAGTTAGTTAGGTAGTTTTGAAAAAGATAAGAAACAAACAAAAAGTTAGTTAGTTAGTTGAAACAAATTTTGAAAATCAATTTTTAAAAGATAAGAAGATAAGAAGTTAGAAAAGATATTTTGAAATCAAATTTTGAAAAAGATGAGATAAGAAGATATTTTTGAAAAGATATGATTGAAATTAGTTTTTGAAAAAGATTTGATTTTTAAAATCTCAATTAATGACTTGATTTACAAGAAATCACAAGATATGATTCTAGAACTTAAAGTTTGAATCTTTCTTAACAAGTAAGTAACAAACTTGAAATTTTTGAATCAAAACATTAATTGATGATGTTATTTTCGAAAATATGATGTAAAATTAAGAAAAAGTTTGAAAAATATTTTTGAAATTTTCGAAAATAACTAAGAAAAATGAAAAAGATTTGATTTTTGAGAAAGATTTTGAAAAAGATAAGATTTTTAAATTGAAAATTTGATTTGACTCATAGAAAACAACTAGATTTTTAAAAATTTTTGAAAAAGTCAAATCAAATTTTTGAATTTATGAGAGAGAAAAAGGGAAAGATATTTTTTTTTATTTTTGAATTTTTATGATGAGAGAGAAAAACAAGAAAAATGATGCAATGCATGAAAGTTATGGATCAAAACAATGAATGCATGCAAGAATGCTATGAATGTCAAGATGAACACCAAGAACACCGTGAAAATCATGATAAACATCAAGAACATATTTTTGAAAAATTTCTAATGCAAAGAAAACATGCAAGACACCAAACTTAGAATTCTTTAATGCTTAGACACTAAGAATTCAAGAATGCATATGAAAAACAAGAAAAGACACAAAACATGCAAATGCAAAGATCAAACACGGAGACTTACTAAGAACAACTTGAAGATCATGAAGAACACTATGAATGCATGAAAATTTTCGAAAAATGCAAGATGAGTATGCAATTGACACCAAACTTATAACATGACTCAAGACTCAAACAAGAAACACAAAAATATTTTTGATTTTTATGATTTTATGAATTTTTTTTTTGTATTTTCTTTTAATTTAAAAAATTTTTTTTTTCAAAAATCATTTTGAAAGAGAAAAATAAGGATTCTAAAATTTTTAATATGAATTCCAGGAATCTTATGCTCTTTAGTCTAAAGCTCCAATCAAAGGGCCAGGCATGGCTTAGTAGCCAGCCAAGCTTTAGTATGTAACTCAGACATGACACGCCTAACATGCCCTACAGCCAGCCAGGCTTCAACATGTTTCATGAAACACTAGAATTCATTCTTAAAAATTCTGAAGAAGAAATAATATTTTTGAAAACAATTTTATTTTTACTTTTTTTTTCGAAAACAAAGGAGAATTTTTTGAAAGATTTTTTAAAAAATTTTGAAAATAAAACAAAAAGAAAATTACCTAATCTGAGCAACAAGATGAACCGTCAGTTGTCCAAACTCGAACAATCCCCGGCAACGGCGCCAAAAACTTGGTATGCGAAATTATTACTCAGGTTGTGAATTGTTGTTCGAAATTGATTCTCTGGAAATGGCACCAAAAGCGGATGCACAGAACCATGGTCTAAACATATCTTCACAACTTCGCATAACTAACCAGCAAGTGCACTGGGTCGTCCAAGTAATACCTTACGTGAGTAAGGGTCGAATCCCACGGAGATTGTTGGTATGAAGCAAGCTATGGTCGCCTTGTAAATCTCAGTCAGGCAGATATGAAATAGTAATGGGGTTTTCGAAAATAAGTAATAAAAGAAGGATAGAAATACTTATGTAAATCATTGGTGAGAATTTCAAATAAGCGTATGGAGATGCAATCGTTCCTCTGAACCTCTGCTTTCCTGCTGTCTTCATCCAATCAGTCTTACTCCTTTCTATGGCTGGCTTTATGTAAGGATGTCACGGTGCCACTGGCTACTTTCAATCCTCTCGGGAAAATGGTCCAAATGCTCTGTCACAGCACGCCTAATCGTCTGGAGGCATCACCCTTGTCGTTGGTTGTATCCTATTCCTCTCTGTGAAAATGGTCCGATGCGCTGTAACTGCATGGCTAATCATCTTGGAGGTTCTCGATCATACTGGAATAGAATTTACTATCCTTTTGCGTCTGCCACTACGCCCAGCACTCGCGAGTTTTGAGTTCGTCACAGTCATTCAATCCCAGAGTCCTACTCGGAATACCACGGACAAGGTTTAGACTTTCCGGACTCTCATGAATGCCGCCATCAATCTAGCTTACACCACGAAGATTCTAATTAAGAGATCTAAGAGATACTCATTCAATCTAATGTAGAACGGAAGTGGTTGTCAGGCACGCGTTCATAGGGAATGATGATGATTGTCACGTTCATCACATTCAGGTTGAAGTACTAATGAATATCATAGAAGTGAAATAAGATGAATTGAATAGAAAATAGTAGTACTTTGCATTAATCTTTGAGGAACAGCAGAGCTCCACACCTTAATCTATGGAGTGCAGAAACTCTACCGTTTGAAAATACATAAGTGAAAGGTCCAGGCATGGCCGAATGGCCAGCCCCTCTGATCTAAGAACCAGGAGTCCAAAGATGTTCCAAGATATTCTAAGATCTAGTAAAAAGTCCTATTTATAATAAACTAGCTACTAGGGTTTATAGAAGTAAGTAATTGATGCATAAATCCACTTCCAGGGCCCACTTGGTGTGTGCTTGGGCTGAGCTTGAAGTCTACACGTGGAGAGTTCATTCTTGGAGTTGAACGCCAGCTTTTGTGCCATTTTGGGCTTTGAACTCCACTTTGCAACTTGTTTCTGGCGCTGGACGCCAGAATTGGGCAGAGAGCTGGCGTTGAACGCCAGTTTGCGTCGTCTAAACTTGGGCAAAGTATGGACTATTATACATTGCTGGAAAGCCCTAGATGTCTACTTTCCAACGCAATTGGAAGCGCGCCATTTTGAGTTCTGTAGCTCCAGAAAATCCATTTTGAGTGCAGGGAGGTCAGAATCCAACAGCATCAGCAGTCCTTCTTCAACCTCTGAATCTGATTTTTGCTCAAGTCCCTCAATTTCAGCCAGAAAATACCTGAAATTACAGAAAAAACACACAAACTCATAGTAAAGTCCAGAAATATGAATTTAACATAAAAACTAATGAAAACATCCCTAAAAGTAGCTAGATTCTACTAAAAACATACTAAAAACAATGCCAAAAAGCGTATAAATTATTCACTCATCAGTTGCATTTCGCATAGGGACGCGCACGCACACGGTACGCGTACGCATCCATGGGCGCACACAATTCACTTAGTCAAACACGTGGCCAGCAATTTTAGAAGCCTTGTGGGCCCAATCCAACTCATTTCTGATGCTATTTAAGCCAAGGATTGAAGGGAAATTAACATACTTTCAGACATTAGTTTTAGTTTAGTTTAATTTATGGAGGGAAAGTTAGTTTTAGAGAGAGAAGCTCTCACTTCTCTCTAGGATTAGGAATTAGGATTAGGATTAGTTCTTAAATCTAGGTTTCAATTCATGCCTTCTTCTACTTTTGATTCTCAATTCTTGTTGTTACATTCATCTTACTCTATTCTTTTGTTGTAATTTCTTCTATGTTGTTTCTATGCTTTATTGTAGATCTACTTTTGTTCCTTCTCTTTTCTTTCAATTCAAGTTGAGGTAATTCATAATAATTGTGCTTCTTTTAGTTGTTGTTGTTAATTCTTTGCAATTAGTTGTTGTTAGATTTTACTCTTGTTGTTGATTTACTATGCTTTATTCTTTTTCCTTCCAAGTGTTTGTCAAAATGCTTGAGAAGATGTTAGAGTAGATTTTAGTGCTCTTGGCTTGGGAAGGTAACTTAGGAACTCTTGAGTTACTAATGTCCAAGTGATTGACGATTGGGAGCCATTAACTCTAGATCTCACTAATTGAATTGGTGGAGAACTAGGACTTATGGACTTGGATTGACATAGCTCATTTGACTTTCCTTTATTAGATAGAGGATGACTTAATGGGGTTGATCCTTGCCAATTCTCATGTTGTGGTTAGTGATAGGGATAGAGATCCTTGACCACCAAACCTTGCCAAAGCCTTTTTGTTATTTGAATTTCATTTCCATTTACTTTTCATGTTTCCTATCTCAAAAACCCCAAAACATACTTCATAACCAATAACAAGGACACTTCATTGCAATTTCTAGGGAGAACGACCCGAGGTTTAATACTTCGGTTTATAAATTTAGGGGTTTGTTTTAGTGACAAACAATCTTTTGTATGAAAGGACTATTGTTGGTTTAGAAACTATACTTGCAACGAGAACTCATTTGTGAAATTCTAAACCACACAAAAGTCATCTCATCAAAATGGCACCGTTTCCAGAGAATTACAATGGTGTTATGTTATTGGTTATTGTATATATGTGAATATTGTGAATAGCTTGATTTTTGGCTTGCTTGTTAGTTTTTGCTAGTTTTAGGATTTTGTTTGATTATTTCTTATTAGCTTTTGCCTCTTATTTCCTCTTGCTATCATGAATTCTCACTTTGGCTATGAGCTTGGTTCTAATTGTGTTGAAGGAAATATGAACTTCAATGATGATACTCATTATGAATGGAACCAACAAAGATGGGAGGAGCCTCAAGGAATTGATCACTCCTATTGGCAACAACCTCCGGATGCGTATAGGTATAATTTCCATCCTAATGCATGTCAATTCAATGGCTATGGTGACTCTTTTTGTGATAATCAACTACCACCATCATATGCCTATGACTCTTATCCTCAACATGAACCTCAACCATTCTCACAAGCCTCTCATTACCAAACACCTTCCTATGATCCATATCCATCACATAACCAATCACCCCTACCATATTCTTATGACTATTATAAGCAAGAACCTTTGGAACCACCACAACCTTATCATGACTACTATGAAGAACCACCTCAATGCACACCATCTCCATACCCTTACCAAGAAGAACCACCTTCCTACTATGAACCCTCTCTCCAAGTTGATGAGCCCTCCTATCCACCCCAAGCCCAAATAGATGACTCTCTCACCTTACTACTTCAAGGACAAGCGGATATGCAAAGGAACACCCTAGAGCTTGGACTAATTTGACTAAGATAGTGCATACTTTAGCCTACCAATGTTTGAACACTCAAGGTGCTTCCGTGGCTACATGTGAAAAAGCAAAAGAAGAGCATAGCATGAAGGAGAGATTGGAAACTCCAGTGGAAAATGAGGGATGCCATTTTGTATTGGAACAATTGGAGGAGCCTATGGTTATTGAAGAAAAGGAAGAAGTGGTTGAAGATTTAGGAGATGTTGAAAGTCCATGGGAATGTAGCATCATGGAGTACTCCAAGAAGCTTGATATTGATGTTGATGAGGGTGCGCAACCTCCAAAGCATATCATAGTTGGAGACTTGGAAGAGGCTTATCAAGAGATGGATTCAATCATGGATGAAGTTCTCTCTACAATGGAATCCTCTCCCATTGGACATGAAGTTGAAATTATAGAAGAATGTGCACAACCTTCCATACCCTTGGTGAGCAATGAGAAAGAGAGTGAATCGGAAGAGAGCTACCAAGAGGAAAAAGTTGAATTGGTGTATATCGAAATTGAAGAATATGAAGAGGTTGATCAAGAGATGGATTCATTCATCAATGAATTCCTATCCAAAATTGAATCACCTCCCATTGGGCAAGAAATCGAAGTTCTTAAAGACAACACCAAGCCAAGTGATAAAAGGGGAAAGTTTGAAATTGAAAAAGCTTGCGAAGAGGTGGAAACAACTAAAGAAGAGCCTAAAGAAGTAGACCTCGCATTGTCTAAGTGTGGGGAGGTCTCCCTCCCCAAGTCACCATCCAACACAACATTCAAGTGGGTAAAATTCTTATCCCTAAGCTTTACTTTCTCACTTGAATATGGTTTAATTGAAAATGATGGTCAATTTAGAGCTCTTTGTGGAGTTAAAAGTAGAAGAGAGTTGTGTAGTGGTTGGAAACGTCATTCTAAGCTCATGATGGTTGCAAGCTCAAAATTCAAGAGCAATGGTTGGTGTGGAACTAAATTGCATAGGTTTAGGAAGTTGTTTGGAAGCTTCTTTGAGAATTCTAGAGTCATGCCACCCGGATGGACTAATAATGATCAACTTCAAGACGGGTGTGAAAATAAAGTGTGGGATCCCAGATTGCACAGGGAGAATCAAATTTGGGAGCTCATAGCTTGTGCGGAACTCCATCAAGGCTTGAAGATATTAACTTTGAAGAATGGAGCTTATTGGAGATTCAAGAATTGGTGGATGTTCAAAGATAGCTTCAAGCACAAGCCTCCTTGATAAGAAGCTCCCTATAAGTCCAACTTAAGGACAATAAATAAAAGTGCTAGGTGGGAGACACCCCACCATGGTAAACTCTTTTCATTTTTTTCTTTTGTAAATATTGGTAGAATAGGTTTGATTTCATGTTTTGTTTAGTTTGTTGAGTTTAATTGGTAGTTTAGTATGTTAAATAAGGTTTTAGGGTGTTTTGGTAGCTGTTTGGAGGTTGGGAATGCTTGGAATGGTGCAAAATATAGAAAAAATTTTTGAAAAAAAAAAAGAGTACCATCCGCGCATACGCGCACTGCATGCGTATGTGAGCATTAAGCATTTTCGCCAATCCGCGCGCACGCGTCATGCGCGCGTACGCGTGGATTGAGAAATTCCACCCCCAAGCCAAAAACCCGATAGTTGTGCCAATGCTACGCGCGCATTGTGCCTTTGGCACAAAACCACTGACGCGTATGCGTACATGACGCATACGCGTCACTCTCGAAAAAAAAAAGCCACCAACACGCGCGCGCCATGCGCGCATATGCGTGGATTTGCACCCTGTTTTCCGCCTTTCTCCTTTCTCCTTTCTTCTTCTTTCTTCTTTTCTTCTTCTTTCTTTCTACCTTTCTTCTTCCTCTCTTGAAAAAAAAATAACAAATTTTTTTAATAGTAAAAAAATAAAAATAAATAAATAAAATATTAAAAAAATAATTTTTTTTTCTTTTCTTCCATTTTTTTATTGCATTTGCTTACTTTCATTCATTGCATTTTCATTTTAATTTTATAGCTTGTTGTAATTTTTTTTTTTAAAAGTTTCTTATTTTAATGATGGTGTTGAATTTCCCTATTCAATCGTTGAGAATTTCTTGCATTATTTTGGTGCCTCTTGACTTGTTTGATATTGTTGGGTGATGAAACTTTAAATCAATGCTTAATCTTGTATGACTCTTGTGTCTTTGTGCATTGATATGACCTCATATTGTTTTTCATGACCCACTCTTTCTTATTTGAACTTGATGCTCAATATGTTCTTCATGCTTTGATTTTACTCTTGCATCAAGTGTTAGTTCATATGCCCTTTGCCTATATTATTTTCTCACTCACATGTTGTAGCTACCATGTAGTGAGAACCTTACCCTTATTTGGCATTAGCCCCCGCCTATGTTCTCTTTGCTTTGATATCTTTGTTATAGGCTTAATTTTCTTTCTTTTTCTCTCCCTTTAGGTTGGCCACCAAGAAAGGAGGAAAAGAAAAAGCTTCGAGATGGGGCACCGAACAAGTCATCCGCACAACCTTTTGAAGGAGCTCATCAATTGTAGCAACCCATCCACCTTGCTCTTCTTTGCAAGCACCGAGGACGGTGCAATCTTCAAGTGTGGGGAAGTCGTCCGACCGATCTCCGTGGGTAACAATTTCTTTCTCAACACCAAAGTTAGCTAGATATTGCATTGCATGATAGGTTGCATGTTAGTTAGAGTTTTTATATATTTTATCACTTCTTTTTATGCTAGGACTACTTGGTTAGGGTGATGATTTCTTTTCCAAGAAATTATTTTTAGGGCAACCTACCAATTTGAAAACTTTTTATTGAACTTGCTTGAAAGAATTTATTTTAGAACATGGTTTTTGAGCTAAGAACACAAGCTTGTGAGATTTGAGCCTAATGGCATGGTTACATCTTATAACCACTTATTTCCCTTCTTGTGTGCATTATTCTCTTCCTATGATTGTAATCTTTGATTTGTTTGATTCTTTATGTCCATTATTTTGTGTATTCATGAATTTATATGATTGAGGCCATCATTTCAATTAGCTTACTTATCCAAATAGCTTACCTTTTATCTTCCATTGTTAGCAACTTTGAGCCTACGATTAACCCACTTGTTCTTAATGTAGCACATTACAAGCCCTAAAGCGAAAAAAAATAAAAGTCCTTATTTGGATCTTTGATTGGCTTAGGCTAGTGTGTGTGTGTGTGTGTGTGTCATTCAAGTGTGGGAAAACTTGGGACATTGGGTGAATAAAAGGGTGTAGTTTTATATTTTTGTTGTAAATATTGGGAATTGAGTACATGCTCATGTGTAATGAATGTAAAACCTTATGCATTGATGATCTTGTATATAAAAAAATGAGAAAAAGAAAAAAAAACAATATGGAAAAGAAAAGAAAAAATAGAAAAAGAAATAAACAAAGAAAAAGAAAGAAATAAAAGGGGACAAAATGTCCCAAAACAAAGTAAAGCTCAATAAAATCAATGCATAAGTGTTGTGAAATGAAAAGAAATACATGAGTATGTGAAAAAGTGAGAAAAATGGGTAGTTATGTTAGCTTTGAAATTGTATATGATGTCATAGGTTAGGTGGGAAGTTTAAGCTTATTAAAGATTCAAATTTCAAGCTCACTTGACCAAATATGCATCCTTACCTTGACCCTAGCCCCATTACAACCTAAAGAAAAGACCTCATGATACTTGTATGCATGCATGAAATATATGTTGATTGTTAGAAGAAGAACAAATCTTAGAAAGTATGATTAAGGGAGAATTGAAAGAATCGACCCTACACACTTGAGCGACTAGAGTGAAAACACTTCCGGTGAGGGTTCGATACTCAACTCCTTGATTCCCGACTTTCATGAGCATTCTTCTTGCAAGTCTACTTGAACTTCATTTTGATATTTAAATTGGTAGGATTCATGAGTCGTCATGGGACCTTAGCCCTACTTGTGCATGTATGTCTTGGAGATTGATTTATTCTTAACCAAGTAGGTAGAATCATTTTGCATTTAGTTGCATTCATATAGATAGATGCATTTAGGTTATTTGCTTTGAATAAATGTTGATACCCTTTGCTCTCTCTTGGTTTAAGCATGAGGACATGCTTGGTTTAAGTGTGGGGAGGTTGATAAACCCCATTTGGAGGGTTTATCTTGTGTTGAATTTAGAGGATTTTATAACCTTTTTATCCACATTTATCCAATCAAATAGCATGGTTTTATAACTTCTCCTTTAATTGTGCTTAAGGGTGAAAACATGTTTTTAGGTCTTAAAATAGCTAAATCTAATTCACCTTGATTTCATTAGATGCCTTGATATGTTTGTTAAGTGATTTCAGATTTAGGAGGCAAATAATGGATCAAGGGAATGAAGGAAAAGCATGTATAAATGGAGAACTCATGAAGAAATGAAGGAATCGCAAAAGCTGTCAAGCCGACCTCTTCGCACTTAAGCGACCATAACATGAGCTACAGAGATCCAAATGATGCAGTTCCAGTTGCGTTGGAAAGCTAACATCTGGGGTTTCGAAATGATATAAGATTTTTCATGGTTGCATTTCACATAGGGATGCGCACGCGCACGGTACACGTATGCGTCCATGGGCGCACACAATTCACTTAGTCAAACACATGGCCAGCAATTTTAGAAGCCTTGTGGGCCCAATCCAACTCATTTCTGATGCTATTTAAGCCAAGGATTGAATGGGATTTAACATACTTTCATACATTCGTTTTAGTTTAGTTTAATTTTTGGAGGGAAAGTTAGTTTTAGAGAGAGAAGCTCTCACTTCTCTCTAGGATTAGGAATTAGGATTAGGATTAGTTCTTAGATCTAAGTTTCAATTCATGCCTTCTTCTACTTTTGATTCTCAATTCTCGTTGTTACATTCATCTTCCTCTATTCTTTTGTTGTAATTTCTTCTATGTTGTTTCTATGCTTTATTGTAGATCTACTTTTGTTCCTTCTCTTTTCTTTCAATTCAAGTTGAGGTAATTCATAATAATTGTGCTTCTTTTAGTTGTTGTTAATTCTTTGCAATTAGTTGTTGTTAGATTTTACTCTTGTTGTTGATTTACTATGCTTTATTCTTTTGCCTTCTAAGTATTTGTCAAAATGCTTGAGAAGATGTTAGAGTAGATTTTAGTGCTCTTGGCTTGGGAAGGTAACTTAGGAACTCTTGAGTTACTAATGTCCAAGTGATTGACGATTGGGAGCCATTAACTCTAGATCTCACTAATTGAATTGGTGGAGAACTAGGACTTATGGACTTGGATTGACATAGCTCATTTGACTTTCCTTTATTAGTTAGAGGATGACTTAATGGGGTTGATCCTTGCCAATTCTCATGTTGTGGTTAGTGATAGGGATAGAGATCCTTGACCACCAAACCTTGCTAAAGCCTTTTTGTTATTTGAATTTTATTTCCATTTACTTTTCATGTTTCCTATCTCAAAAACCCCAAAACATACGTCATAACCAATAACAAGGACACTTCATTGCAATTCCTAGGGAGAACGACCCGAGGTTTAATACTTCGGTTTATAAATTTAGGGGTTTGTTTTAGTGACAAACAATCTTTTGTATGAAAGGACTATTGTTGGTTTAGAAACTATACTTGCAACGAGAACTCATTTGTGAAATTCTAAACCACACAAAAGTCATCTCATCAAGATGCAAGAAAGGTTCTTGGTGACTATACCATACCAACTTCTGATTTCTATAGAAGAAGTATCTCCATACCTGCCATTAGAGCAAACAACTTTGAGCTTAAGCCTCAATTAGTCTCTCTAATGCAACAGAATTGCAAATTTCATGGACTTCCACTAGAAGATCCATATCAATTTCTATCTAAATTCTTGCAAGTCTATGACACTGTTAAGAATAATGGAGTGGATCCTGAAGTCTACAGACTTATGCTCTTTCCCTTTACAGTTAGAAACAAAGCTAGGATATGGTTGGATTCTCAACCTAAAGAAAGCCTAGACTCTTGGGAAAAATTGGTCAATGCTTTCTTGGCCAAGTTCTTTCCACCTCAGAAGATGAGCAAAATCAAATTGGAAGTTCAAACCTTCAGACAAAAAGAAGGTGAATCCCTCTATGAAGCTTGGGAAAGATACAAGCAACTAATTAGGAGATGTCCTTCTGATATGCTCTCAGAATGGTCTATCTTAGGTATATTCTATGATGGTCTCTTTGAGATGTCTAAAATATCATTGGACAGCTCTGCAGGTGGATCACTCCACTTGAAGAAAATGCCTGCAGAAGCAAGAGAACTCATTCAGATGGTTGTAAACAACCAATTCATGTACACTTATGAGAGAAACCCTGTGAATCATGGGGTAGCTCAGAAGAAATGAGTTCTTGAAGTAGACACTCTGAATGCTATATTGGCTCAGAACAAGATCTTGACCCAGCAGGTCAATATGATCTCTCAGCATTTGACGGGAATGTAAGCTGCAACTGGCAGCACTCAAGAAGCTTCCTCTGAAGGAGAAGCTTATGATCCTGAACAACCCATGATGAAGGAGGTGAATTACATGGAAGAACCCTATGGAAACACCTACAACCCCTCATGGAGGAATCATCCAAACCTTTCATGGAAGGATCAACAGAAGCCTCAACAAGGCTTCAATAAAAATCAAGGTGGAAGAAACTAGAACAGGTTCAACAACAGGCCACCATTCCCATCTTCTCAGGAACATGTGGCGACTCCTAGGCAAAGCCTTTCTGACTTAGTCACTATAGTCTCCAACCTCTCTAAGACTACTCATAGTTTCATAACTGAAACAAGGTCCTCCATCAGAAATTTGGAGGTACAAGTTGGTCAACTAAGCAAGAGAATCTCTGAGACTCTTTCTAACACTCTTCCTAATAACACTGAAGTAAACCTAAGAGAAGAGTGCAAGGCTATCACTACTGAAGAAGAAGCTGAATCTGAAGGGAGTAATCTGGCGTTGAACGCCAATGATGGACTCTCTAATGGACTTTCAACGCCCAATACTACACCTTTAATGGCATTAAACGCCAGGAAGGAGGTTCCTCCTGGGCGTTCAACGCCCAAACAGGCACAAGAGTTGGCGTTGAACGCTAGGAAGGAGGTCCCTCATGGGTGTTCAATGCTTAAAATGGCAGAGAAGCTGGCGTTGAACGCCAGTGAAGATATCCCCAATGGGCGTTCAACGCCCAAAAGTCCACAAGAGGTGGGGTTGAATGCCAGTAAAGGTATTCCTCCTGAGTGTTCAACACCCACTGATGAAGTCCCTATCCAAGAGTTAAAGGAAGCCAAGGCACATGTAGAGACCATAGAGGTCCCCTTGCAAGCACTCTTACAATTCATGAGTTCTGATGAATACTCATCCTCTGATGAGGATGAGAAAACTAGGGAAGAGCAAGTTGCTCGGTAACTAGGAGTTCTTATGAAGCTAAATGCCAAGTTATTTGGAGTAAAGACATTGGAGGAAGAACCTCCAGTGCTTACCAAAGAACTCAATGCTTTGGTTCAGCAGAAGCTGCCTCAAAGCTTCCGCATCCCGGACGCTTCCTAATTCCTTGCACCATAGGTACCATGACCTTTGAGAAGGCTCTGTGTGACCTAGGGTCAAGTATAAACCTCATGCCACTCTCTGTGATGGAGAAGTTGGGAATCTTTAATTTACAAGCTGCAAATATCTCACTGGAGATGGCAGACGAGTCAATGAAAAAAGCATGTGGCTTAGTAGAGGATGTTTTGGTAAAGGTTGAAGACCTTTACATCCCTGCAAACTTCATAATCTTAAATACTGGGGAAGATGAGGATGAATCCATCATCCTTGGAAGACCTTTCCTAGCCACTGTCAATGCTATCATTGATGTAGCAAAAGAAGAATTGATTTTATAACTAGGGGAGGAGCACATCTTGTTCAAGATGCCTCACCCCAACTCTCCCTCTGAGAAAAAAGAGATAACTATGCAACACTTAGTGTTCCAACCATCTCTCTCAGTGCAGAGCTTTACTAAGCCCCCAGACACCAATTCTAAGTTTGGTGTTGGGCAGTCATCAACAAGCACTAAGACCAAAGGTACTAAGAAGAAAGTACTCAAAGGTTGGAGGGATGAAAATATCCCCACTGAAGGCCTCTCACCTGGCATGAGAGTTGTCTTCACAAAGAAATCAGTCATACCACATACAGTGAGTCGTGTCTTGTCTCTAGAGCATGTGGAGCTTATCCATGAGAAGACAGGAAGAAAGTTCACTGTAAGGGGAAAATTCTAAGCCCATATCCATCTCCGTAAGGAGCAAACCGTCAAGCTAGTGACGTTAAAGGAGCGCTTGTTGGGAGGCAACCCAACCATAGTTATTATTTATGTTTTTCTTTGAATTTATTTTTCTTAATTATTTTCTTTAGGTTCATGATCATGTGCATTAGTCCGAATAGAGATAGAAACGTTCAGAAATGGAAACAGAATACCCTGGAGTACATGCCTTGCTAGCGTTGGATGCCAGACAAGAAGGCAAAATGGCCGTTTAACGCCCACAAGGGATAACATTACTGGCGTTGAATGCCGGTCTTGGAGCAGAGGCTAGGCGTTCAACGCCCAACAGAGGCAAAGACCTGGCGTTCAATGCCCTGAGTGGAGCAGGAAGCTGGCGTTGAACGCCAGCTATGGAGCATGAGCTGGGCGTTCAACGCCCATAAGGAGGGTAGGGAATTTGAATTCCCTAGCCTCTCAGGACCAGAGGGTCCCATAGCATCTTCACTTACCCCACCTTCTTCTCTCTTCTTTTCATATTTCCCCCACACACTCTACAGTAGAAACCCTCAACCAATCACATCTATACCTCTTCCCCAAAACCATCAAAACTACCACCAACCCCCACCTACTAAAATTCAAATTTTCCCACTTATATTCCCTCCCCCCCACTATTCGAAACCCTAACTATACCCTCGCTATAAATACCCCTCATACCACTTATCCCACACACTACGCATATACCTTTAACCCTTGATGTGCATAAACTTGATATGCTACGATTTAGGAAATTGCACGATCGGCAAAATTCCTTCCGGCAAGTGCACCGGTTATCATCAAGTAAAAACTCACAATAGAGTGAGGTCGAATCCCACAAGGATTGGTTGAGTGAGCAATTCGGATTAGAAGTATGTTCTAGTTGAGCGGAATCAAGATTTAGATGAGAATTGCGGAATGTAAAATTGCATGAATTAAAGAGCGAGAAGCTAAATTGCTGAAATTAAAAGGGATGGGGGTGATTGCATGAATTTAATTGCAGAATGTAAAGAGAAAGTGGTAAATCAGAAATGGGGAGTTCATTGGGTGTTAGGAGATATTGAGATCTCCGAATCAAAACAACTTTTATCCCTTCCTCAACCAATGCATTCATTGAATTTTGCTTGGCAATCTTATATGATTGGATCCCAATCCCTTGGCTCACCAATTCTCTCTAAAAACAAACAAATTCCCAATCCCTTGGTTTAAATGTTCATAAGAAGAGATGATGCTCGATCACTGATTATACCACACAGTTTCATGAACCACAATTTGGTAGGATTACATGTCACAATATCCATCCAAACCCCAATCCAATTCACTGTGAGAAAGCTTCTCTAGCATGAATCCTCCATTCCTTTCCCAAGGTTCCGAAGGATTCCAATTATGGGTAGTTTCTTTCTCAAGACAACTACCCAATGGAATTAGATCGAGAAGCTTTCTAACAAAATTCAAGAGAAAAGATTGAAGAAGAAGATAAAACTATTATTGATTCATTGAATTACAATAGAGCTCCCTAACCCAATGAAAGGGGTTTAGTGAGTCATAGCTCTGAATTCAATTACAAAACTAAAAGAAAATGATCCAAGTTCTCCGTGTAAAGAAAATATATCCCCGTGTAAAGAATATATCCCCTAACTAACTTAAATTCTATCCTATTTATACACTTTCTAAATTGAGCTTCTGTTGTGTTTCTTGGGCTTTGAGGCCTTTCCCTGATTTCCTTTTTGCTTTGGGTTTATGGTCCATAATCCTGATGAGGCTGTGATCCAATTCTGTAACATTCATTGAGCAAACTTAGTGATAAACAAGTAATGACACAAGACTCAACAAATTGAAGCTCCAGACTCATCAATCCTTCAGGCCCAATCCCATAAACCATGATATTCAATTGGGTTTCATACCATAATATGTTTAAGTTAATGTTTGTGCTCAAATGCTAACTTAAACTTCAATATATTTGGCCCAGAAACCCCTTTCAAAAAGTGGCGTTTAAGTTGAAGTTTAAGTTTCAGTTTAAGGTTAAACTGAAACTTAAACGTGGAAATGGAAGAAAGCAACCCAGGAGTGTGAAATGTCGAACACGTTTAAGCTTCAGTTTAAGGTTAAACTGAAGCTTAAACGTGGAAATGAAGAAAACAACCCTGGAGGAGCAATTGGGTCGAACACGTTTAAGCTTCAGTTTAAGGTTAAACTGAAGCTTAAACGTGGAAATGAGAAAGCAACCCTGGAGGAGAGAAATATTCGAACACGTTTAAGCTTCAGTTTAAGGTTAAACTGAAGCTTAAACGTGGAAATGAGAAAGCAACCCTGGAGGAGAGAAATAGTCGAACACGTTTAAGCTCCAGTTTAAGGTTAAACTGGAGCTTAAACGTGGAAATGCTCCTGGTGCCTTTCTTACTTCTGGCGTTTAACCTCCAGTTTAAGGTTAAACTGGAGGTTAAACGTGGAAATGCTTCCTGGTGAGAAATTGTGTCGAACACGTTTAAGCTCCAGTTTAAGGTTAAACTGGAGCTTAAACGTGGAAATGCTCCCTTGGTGAAATTCTCATTCTGGCGTTTAACTTCCAGTTTAAGGTTAAACTGGAGGTTAAACGCCAGTTCCAGCATTTCTTAGCCTTCATGATTCTGGCGTTTAAGCTCCAGTTTAGGCTTAAACTGGAACTTAAACTCCACATGTGATATTCAAGCTTCCTTTATTGATTTTGTTGCTTCCTTGCCTAGCCTCTTCTTCCCTGAAATCATCCAAACAATTGCATCAAAGTCTTGCAAAATTTCATGAGAAATCTTCCATTCATAGCATTCAAGTAATATAACTAAAAACTCATGGAATTTGCATCAAAATCATACTGTTTGGATGGTTCATTGCTTTGTTATTCATTTAACCATTCTTGGTTACTTTAAGCTCAAGAAAATGCATAAAACAACTAAAACTAACAAAAAAAATGCTAGTGAAACTAGCCTAAGATGCCTTGGCATCAACCCTCACTTGGCCGAATTGCTCTCCTCCCTCTATCTCCATCTATTTTCTTCTTCTTCTACTCCATTCTTCTCTTTTGTTTATTTTTGCTCGAGGACGAGCAAAGTTTTAAGTTTGCTGTTGGAAAATCCTTGCTTTTTGATTTCCAATCCTGCTTATGGCACCTAAGGTCGGAAAACCCTCTAGAAAGAGGAAAGGAAAGGTCGTAGCCGCCACCTCCGAATCTTGGGAGATAGAGAGATTCATCACCAAAGCCTACTAAGTCCACTTCTATGAAGTAGTGGCAAAGAAAAAGGTGATTCATGAAGTCCCTTTTAAGCTTAAGAAGAATGAGTATCCAGAGATCCGACATGAAATTTGGAGAAGAGATTGGGAAGTCCTAACCAATCCCATCTAAGAGGTTGGGATCTTAATGGTGCAAGAGTTCTATGCTTATATTTCAGCCCGAAAAGTGTGAGGTTGGCGTTCAACTTGCCCTTGATGCAAGGAGACCCACATCCTTATACTAGAAGAGTCAATTTTGATCAAAGGCTAGATCAAGTGCTCTCAGATATCTGTGTAGAAGGAGCACAGTGGAAAAGGGATTCCCAAGGAAAGCCTATCCAACTAAGAAGGCCTGACCTCAAGCCCATAGCTAGAGGATGGTTGGAATTCATCCAACGCTCTATCATCCCTACTAGCAACCGGTCTGAAGTGACTATAGACCGAGCCATCATAATCCATTGCATCATGCTCGGAGATGAGGTGGAAGTACATGAGGTGATACCTCAAGAGTTGTACAAAGTGGCGGACAAGCCCTCCACCCAAGCAAAGTTATCCTTCCCTCATCTTATCTGTCACCTATGCAATTCAGCTGGGATTGTCATAGAAAGTGACACTCCAATTGAGGAGGACAAGCCCATCACTAAAACAAGGATGGAGCATACTAGAGAGTTGGCACATGAACCACAATATGAGCATGTGGAGCCTCCTCAACAAGAGATCCCTGAGATGCCTCAAGGGATGTATTTTTCTCCTCAAACCTATTGGGATCAATGGCATACTTCTGTGGGAGAATTAGGGGTGGCAAAGTGGGCTGGCCCGCCAAAGCCCGCCCAAATATGGGGCGGGCCGGCCCGCCCCACCAATTTTTTTTTTAAATATTTTTAACCAAATTTTTCCTTTTATGATAAAATTCAACTTAACATATTAAGTACTAACAATTATTTTATTTTATAATAAAATTATTTTATCGAATTAGTTTTTTAATATATAGAGTAATATCTTAAATTAATTATTAATACATAAAAAATTATAATTAACCATAATAACTTTTTTATTGAAATTAACAATAATAAAAATAACATAACAAATAATAAGTCTCAAAGTCTCAAACATAAGTGCATAATAATAACAAAACAAACACATAATCCACACATAAATTCTATTATAATTAAAATAAAACACAACATAATTCATAAATCAACAAGACACCTAAAAAAATCCTTAAATCAACACACATAAATCAATTATCAACTTCTAAATCAATAAAATTTGAATCTGATCCAGAAGTTGAAACACCGCCTCGCCTAGCACCTTGAGGATTCACATCTTCACCTTCACCTTCACCTACAATTAGAAGAATACCCAATTTTAGAACAAGATATAAATACTTAAATGTTATATAAATATTAAATTTTTAACTAACAATGTAATTACCATCAATAAAGCCTTTATTCCAATTGTGAGTACAAATCACAGCCTCAACATTTTCTGACAATATTCGACTTCTATATTTGTTAATGACATGAGCTCCAATACTAAGGGCAGATTCCGATGCAACTGTAGTAATTGGAATACTCAATAAGTCACGTGCAATGATTGATAAATTTGGATAACAACTCTCATATAATTTCCACCATTCCAAAATATCTAAATCTTCAAAGCAATCCTTTGACAAAAATGGCTCCTCCAAGTATGTATCAAGTGGATTCTTTCTACTAGAGACCTTAGCTTGATGGTTACGTTTCATCAATTTCTATCAAAATAGAAATAATCACATCTTGTTAGGATAGAATAATGATAATTAATAAGAGAATTTAAATATGTTAAACATTACTTACGCCAACAATCGCAAGTCACTTCTTGCTTGCACTTTCAGGGGTATGGGCCATGGATGAAGATTGAATACTAGGTCCTTGTGCTTGAACAGTTGGAAGAGAATTCTTGTCATATTTTTCAAAAAGCTTGTATAATTTCTTTTTCACAAGTTCCACCTTCCCTTTTGCAGTCTCAGCATCAATCTCTTCATACATAAGCTCTAAAGTAGAAAACTTAAGTCTAGGATCAAGAATAGCACCAAATGCAAGAATGACATTATACTTTTCCCAATACTTCTTAAATTTGTTCATCATCTTTTCTCCCATGCTCCTTAGGAGCTCATCTTCACTTCTCAAACTTCCCATCTAAACACATTGAATATGATAGACTTGCAGAAAATATAAATTCGAAGTAGGGTAAGATGTGCCAGAAATCAAATTAGTAGTTTTATAAAAGGGGTATAAAAATTCACATATCCTATCAACTCTCCCCCATTCATCAACCGAAGGACAATACTTATAAGCATGATTGGTTGCCTTCAAATACTCAAAGGCCTTCCGATACTTGATAGCACTTTCGAGCATAATGTACGTAGAATTCCATCGAGTAGTAACATCTAGATGCAACCACTTGTAAAATTCAAACTCTAAATCGCTGAAACACATTCTTTAAACATTATCATTCTACTTTCTGATTCCCTTACATATTTCACACTTTCCCTAATCTTATCCAATGCATCATGAGCAATTTTTAATCCATCTTGCACAATAAGATTCAAGATATGAGCAAAACAACGAATATGAAAGAACTCCCCATCACACAACAACCAATCATGCATATTTAATGTACTTTTCAAATGATCTTGGCATATATCATTAGCAGATGCGTTATCTAGTGTAAGAGTCATAATCTTCTTTTCAGTTCCCCATTCATTTAAAAGCTCAAAAATCTTGGAAGACAATTCAAATCCCGTGTGAGGAGGAGGCATATGACAAAAACTCAAAATTTTACTTTGCAATTTCTAATTCAAATCAACAAAGTGAGCAGTTAGGCATAAATAATCCTCTGTAGTGATGGATGTCCACAAATTAGAAGTCAAACAAACTCTATTAGGAATGGCTACTAAAGTACTTTTAAGCTTTTCTTTTTCCCTTGAGTAAATTTCCAGCATTTCTAGTAATTAGGCCTAGAGTTGGACTGATGTATTTTACCCAATTCCTAAATTTCTTATTATCAACAATAGAAAAGGAAACATCACAATCAATCACAAAGGCAGCAAACATCTCACGTGATGTATGATTATCTATCTTGAGAGCCC
Source organism: Arachis hypogaea (assembly GCF_003086295.3). NCBI lineage: Eukaryota > Viridiplantae > Streptophyta > Magnoliopsida > Fabales > Fabaceae > Arachis > Arachis hypogaea. The sequence continues at coordinate 30,066,362 of NC_092055.1, forward strand.
CCATTTTATTTTGCATTTCTATCAAAGTTTAACCAATATCCTCGAAGTCTATTTTCACGCACCTGTCCAAATGACGCTTAAGTGACTGGTGCACGAAATTATGATCTCAGGCAACGGCTTCAAAAAATCTGTACGCACGTCTTAATAATTGTTTTTCATTCACAACTTCGATACAACTAACCAGCAAGTGCACTGGGTCATCCAAGTAATAAACCTTACGTGAGTAAGGGTCGATCCCACAGAGATTGTTGGAATGAAGCAAGCTATGGTCACCTTGTAGATCTCAATCAGGCGGATATAAAATAGTTATGGAGTTTTCAAAAATATATAATAAAATAAGGATAGAAATACTTATGTAAATCATTGGTGAAAATTTCAAATAAGCGCATAGAGATGCTTTCATTCCTCTGAACCTCTGCTTTCCTGCTGTCTTCATCCAATCAATCCTACTCTTTTCCATGGCTGGCTTTATGTAAGGACATCACCATTGTCAATGGCTACTTTTGATCCTTTCTGGAAAATGGTCCGATGCGCTGTCACTGCATGGCTAATCGTCTGGAGGCATCACCCTTGTCAATGGCTGCATCGCATCCTCTTGTGAAAATGGTCCAAATGCTCTGTCACAGCACAGCTAATCATCTGAGGTTCTCGATCATACTGGAATAGGATTCACCCTCCTTTTGCGTCTATCACTACGCCCAGCACTCGCGAGTTTGAAGTTCGTCACAGTCATTCAATCCCAGAGTCCTACTCGGAATACCACAGACAAGGTTTAGACTTTCCGGACTCTCATGAATGCCGCCATCTATCTAGCTTATACCACGAAGATTCTGATTAAGAGATCCAAGAGATAATCATTCAATCGAAGGTAGAACGGAAGTGGTTGTCAGGCACAAGTTCATAGAGAATGATGATGATTGTCACGTTCATCACATTCATGTTGAAGTGCGAATGAATATCTTAGAAGCGGAATAAGTTGAATTGAATAGAAAAACAATAGTACTTTGCATTAATCTTTGAGGAACAGCAGAGCTCCACACCTTAATCTATGGAGTGTAGAAACTCTACCGTTAAAAATACATAAGTGAAAGGTCCAGGCATGGTCGAATGGCCAGCCCCCAAAATGAGATCACATGATCAAAAATACAATCCAGGATGACTAATACAATAGTAAAAAGTCCTATTTATACTAAACTAGTTACTAGGGTTTACAGAAGTAAGTAATTGATGCATAAATCCACTTCCGGGGCCCACTTGGTGTGTGCTTGGGCTGAGCTTGAATGTTACACGTGCAGAGGCTCTTTCTGGAGTTGAACGCCAGGTTGTAACGTATTTCTGGCGTTCAACTCTGGTTTGTGACGTGTTTCTGGCGTTTAACTCCAGACAGCAGCATAGAACTGGCGTTCAACGCCCTTTTACGTCCTCTAAACTCGGCCAAAGTATGGACTATTATATATTGCTGGAAAGCCCTGGATGTCTAATTTCCAACGCAATTGGAAGCGCACCATTTTGAGTTTTGTAGCTCCAGAAAATCCACTTTGAGTGCAGGGAGGTCAGAATCCAACAGCATCAGCAGTCCTTCTTCTACCTCTGAATCTGATTTTTGCTCAAGTCCCTCAATTTCAGCTAGAAAATACATGAAATCACAGAAAAACACACAAACTCATAGTAAAGTCCAGAAATGTGAATTTAACATAAAAACTAATGAAAACATCCCTAAAAGTAACTAGATTCTACTAAAAACATACTAAAAACAATGCCAAAAAGCGTATAGAACAAGGATAAGTCCACCTAAATACTAATGATCATGTAATAAGACACAAACATGGATAAGCACTTAACATAGAGAAAACAAAAAACAGAGAATGTAAGAACAAGGAATGAGTCCACCTTAGTGATGGTGGCGTTTCCTTCTTGGGGAACCAATGATGTCCTTGAGCTCTTCTATGTCTCTTCGTTGTCTTTGTTGCTCCTCCCTCATGATTTTTGATCTTCTCTAATTTCATGAAGGATGATGGAGTGCTCTTGATGTTCCACCCTTAATTGTCCCATGTTGGAACTTAATTCTCCTAGGGAGGTGTTGATTTGCTCCCAATAGTTTTGTGGAGGAAAATGCATTTGAGGCATCTCCGGGATCTTATGGTGATGAGCTTCATGCGTCTCTTGAGATCCATGAATAGGCTCTCTTGCTTGCTCCATCCTTTTCTCCAGCTGAGTAACATAGATGGCAAATAAGATGAGGAAAAGATAGCCTTGCCATGGGGGAGGACTTTTCGGCTATTTTGTAGAGTTCAAGGTAGATGACTTCATCAACTTCTACTTCCTTTCCAATCATGATGCTATGAATCATGATGGCCCGATCCACAGTAACTTCGGATCGGTTGCTAGCGGGGATGATGGAGCGTTGTATGAACTCTAACCATCCTCTAGCTATAGGCTTGAGGTCCAGTCTTCTTAGTTGAACCGGCTTGCCTTTGGAGTCAATCTTCCATTGAGCTCCTTCCACACATATGTCCATGAGGACTTGGTCCAATCTTTGATTAAAGTTGACCCTTCTAGTGTAGGGGCGTGCATCTCCTTGCATCATGGGCAAGTTAAACGCCAACCTCATGTTTTCTGGACTAAAATCTAAGTATTTCCCCCGAACCATGGTGAGATAATTCTTTGGATTCGGGTTCTTACTTTGATCATGGTTCCTAGTGATCCATGCATTGGCATAGAACTCTTGAACCATTAGGATGCCGACTTGTTGGATGGGGTTTGTTAGAACTTCCCAACCTCTTCTTTGGATTTCATGTCGGATCTCCGGATACTCATTTCTCTTGAGCTTGAAAGGGACCTCGGGGATCACCTTCTTCTTGGCCACAACATCATAGAAGTGGTCTTGATGGGCTTTGGAGATGAACCTTTCCATCTCCCATGACTCGGAGGTGGAAGCTTTTGTCTTTCCTTTCCCTTTTCTAGAGGATTCTCCGGTCTTAGGTGCCATCAATGGTAATGGAAAAACAAAAAGTTTATGCTTTTACCACACCAAACTTAGAATATTGCTCGTCCTTGAGCAAGAGAAGAAAGAATAGATGAAGAAGAAGAAGAAAATATGGAGGAGAGGAGGGATGTATTTCGGCCAAGAAGGGGAAGAGAGGGTTGTGTTGTGTGAAAATGAGGAAGAATGGAGGGCTATATATAGGGAAGGGAGGGGGGTAAGGTTCGGCCATCAGGGTGGGTTTTGGGTGGGAAATTGATTTTGAATTTTGAAGGTAGGTGGGGTTTATGAGGTAGGTTTATGGGGAAGAGTGGATGGATGTGAGTGGTGAAGTGGTGATAGGGAAGAGAGATTGAGGTGATTGGTGAAGAGTTTTGGGGAAGAGTGTTTATGGGATTGTGTGAAAGAGGGGTGAGAAGAAGTGAGTGGAGGTAGGTGGGGATCCTGTGGGGTCCACAGATTCTGAGGTGTTCAAGAATTTACAACCTTGCACCAAATTAGGCATGCAAAATGGCCTTGCACACAACTCTGGGCGTTCAGCGCCAGATTGGTTCTTGTTCTGGTAGTTGAACGCCCATTTGTTGCCCATTTCTGGCGTTGAACGCCAGAACCATGCTTGTTCTGGGCGTTCAGCGCCAGCTCTTTTCCAGGGTGCAATTCTGGCGTTCAAACGCCCAGATGCTGCCCATTTTGGGTGTTCAGCACCAGAACCATGCTCTGTTCTGGCGTTGAACGCCAGCCAGATGCTTCTTACTGGTGTTTAAACACCAGTGAGATCCTCCTCCAGGGTGTGATTTTTCTTCTGCTGTTTTTGATTCCATTTTCAATTTTTTTTATTTATTTTGTGACTCCACATGATCATGAACCTAATAAAACATGAAAGAACAAGAAAAATAAAATTAGATAAATAAAAATTGGGTTGCCTCCCAACAAGCGCTTCTTTAATGTCAATAGCTTGACAGTGGGCTCTCATGGAGCCTCACAGATGTTCAGAGCATTGTTGAGACTTCCCAACACCAAACTTAGAGTTTGGATATGGGAGTTCAATACCAAACTTAGAGTTTGGTTGTGGCCTCCCAACACCAAACTTAGAGTTTGATTGTGGGGGCTCTGGTTGACTTTGTTTTGAGAGAAGCTTTTTATGCTTCCTCTCCATGTTTACAGAAGGATGACCTTGAGTTGTAAACACAAGGGAGTCCTCATTCAATTGAAGGACTAGTTCACCTCTGTCAACATCAATCACAGCTCTTGCTGTGGCTAGGAAGGGTCTTCCAAGGATGATGGATTCATCCTCATCCCTCCCAGTATCCAGGACTATGAAATCAGCAAGGATGTAAAGGCCTTCAACCTTTACTAACACATCCTCTAATTGTCCATAAGCCTGTTTTCTTGAATTGTCTGCCATCTCTACTGAGATTTTAGCAGCTTGCACCCCAAAGATTCCAGTTTCTCTATTACAGAGAGGGGCATGAGGTTTATCCCTGAACCAAGGTCACACAGAGCCTTCTCAAAGGTCATGGTGCCTATGGTACAAGGTATTAAGAACTTTCTAGGATCCTGTTTCTTCTGAGGCAATGTCAGTTGATCCAGATCACTTAGTTCATTGGTGAACAAGGGAGGTTCATCTTCCCAAGTCTCAATACCAAATAATTTGGCATTCAGCTTCATGATTGCACCAAGGTACTTGGTAACTTGCTCTTCAGTAACATCCTCATTCTCTTCAGAAGAAGAATACTCATCAGAGCTCATGAATGGCATAAGGAGGTTCAATGGAATCTCTATGGTCTCTAGATGAGCCTCAGATACCTTTGGTTCCTCAAAGGGAAACTCCTTATTGATCACTGGACGTCCCAGGAGGTCTTCCTCACTGGGATTCACGTCCTCTCCTTCCCTTACAGGTTCGGCCATGGTGATCAATTCAATGGCCTTGCACTCTCCTTTTGGATTTTCTTCTGTATTGCTTGGGAGAGTACTAGGAGGGATTTCAGTGATCCTTTTACTCAGCTGGCCCACTTGTGCTTCCAAATTTCTAATGGAGGACCTTGTTTCATTCATGAAACTCACAGTGGCCTTTGATAGATCAGAGACTAAATTTTCTAAATTAGAGGTATTTTGTTCAGAGTTCTCTGTCTGTTGTTGAGTGGATGATGGAAAAGGCTTGCTATTGCTAAACCTGTTTTTTCCACCATCATTAAAGCCTTGTTGAGGCTTTTGTTGATCATTCCATGAGAAATTTGGATGATTTCTCCATGATGAGTTATAGGTGTTTCCATAAGGTTCACCTAAGTAATTTACCGCTGCTATTGTAGGGTTCTCAGGATCATAGGCCTCTTCTTCAGAAGGCGCCTCTTGAGTACTGTTGGATGCAGCTTGCATTCCATTCAGACTCTGAGAAATCATATTGACTTGCTGAGTCAATATTTTGTTCTGAGCCAATATGGCATTCAGAGTATCAATTTCAAGAACTCCCTTCTTCTGAGGTGTCCCATTATTCACAGGATTCCTCTCAAAAGTGTACATGAATTGGTTATTAGCAACCATGTCAATGAGTTCTTGAGCTTCTGCAGGCGTTTTCTTTAGGTGAATGGATCCACCTGCAGAAGTATCCAATGACATTTTAGCTAATTCAGATAGACCATCATAGAATATATCCAGGATGGTCCATTCTGAAAGCATGTCAGAAGGACACTTTTTGGTCAGTTCCTTGTATCTCTCCCAAGCTTCATAGAGGGATTCACCTTCTTTCTGTCTGAAAGTTTGAACATCCACTCTAAGCTTACTCAGCTTTTGAGGAGGAAAGAACTTGGCTAAGAAAGCCTTGACCAGCTTATCCCAAGAGTTCAGGCTATCCTTAGGTTGAGAATCCAACCATATTCTAGCTCTGTCTCTTACAGCAAAAGGGAAAAGCATGAGCCTGTAGACTTCAGGATCTACTCCATTAGTCTTAACAGTATCACATATCTGCAAGAATTCAGTTAAGAACTGAAAAGGATCTTCAGATGGAAGTCCATGAAACTTGCAGTTCTGCTGCATCAGAGAAACTAGCTGAGGTTTCAGCTCAAAATTGTTTGCTCCAATGGTAGGGATGGAGATGCTTCTTCCATGTAAATTGGAATTAGGTGCAGTAAAGTCACCAAGCATCCTCCTTGCATTATTATTATTTTCGGCTGCCATCTCCTCTTTCTGTTCGAAAATTTCTGAAAGGTGCTTACTGGATTGTTGTAATTTAGCTTCTCTTAGTTTTCTCTTCAGAGTCCTTTCAGGTTCTGAATCTGCTTCAACAAGAATATTCTTGTCCTTGCTCCTGCTCATATGAAAAAGAGGGACAGAAAAATAATAATAATAGGGATCCTTTTTACCACAGTATAGAGGTCCCTGTGTGAGTAGAAGGAAAGAAGAAGAAAAGAATGTAATGTAAAGAAAGAAGCACAAGGGTGAGTAGAGCAGAGATGTGAGATGAAGAGAAGTGTTAGTAGATGAATAAATTAATAGAAGGAGATGAGGGAGAAAGAGAATTTTCAAAAATTATTTTTGAAAAAAGAGTTAGTGATTTTCGAAAATAGTTTTTGAAAAAGGTTAGTGATTTTCGAAAATTAGGAATAAAATTAAAATCAAAAATTAAAATAATTAGTTAATTAAAAAGAACTTTTGAAAAAGAGGAAGGTATTTTTGAAAATTAGAGAGAGAGAGAGAGAGAGTTAGTTAGGTAGTTTTGAAAAAGATAAGAAACAAACAAAAAGTTAGTTAGTTAGTTGAAACAAATTTGAAAATCAATTTTGAAAAGATAAGAGGATGAGAAGTTAGAAAAGATATTTTAAAATCAAATTTTGAAAAAGATAAGATAAAAAGATATATTTGAAAAGATATGATTGAAATTAGTTTTGAAAAAGATTTGATTTTTAAAATCACAATTAATGACTTGATTCACAAGAAATCACAAGATATTATTCTAGAACTTAAAGTTTGAATCTTTCTTAACAAGCAAGTAACAAACTTGAAATTTTTGAATCAAAACATTAATTGGTGATGTTATTTTCGAAAATTAGGAGATAAAGATAAGAAAAAGATTTTTGAAAAATATTTTTATAATTTTCGAAAATAACTAAGAAAAATGAAAAAGATTTGATTTTTGAAAAAGATTTTGAAAAAGATAAGATTTTTAAATTGAAAATTTGATTTGACTCATAAAAACAACTAGATTTTAAAAATTTTTGAAAAAGTCAAATCTAATTTTCGAAATTTTAAGAGAGAAAAAGGGGAAGATATTTTTTTTATTTTTAAATTTTTAATGATGAGAGAGAAAAATTAAAACATCATTTTCATGTTTTTCTCTTTTCTTTGTGGATCAAAACAAGGAATGCATGCAAGAACACTATGAATATCAAGATGAACACCAAGAACACTTTTAAGATCATGATGAACATCAAGAACATATTTTTGAAAAATTTTATATGCAAAGAAAACATGCAAGACACCAAACTTAGAAATCTTTCATGTTTAGACTCTATGGATGCAAAAATGCACATGTAAAACAAGAAAAGACACAAAACAAGAAAACATCAAGATCAAACAAGAAGACTTACCAAGAACAACTTGAAGATCATGAAGAACACTATGAATGCATGATTTTTTCGAAAAATGCAGGATGAACATGCAATTGACACCAAACTTAAAAATTGACTCAAGACTCACACAAGAAACATGAAATATTTTTTTGATTTTTATAATTTTCTAATTTTTTTGTATTTTTCGAAAATTGATTGAAAAAGAAAAAATAAGGATTCCAAAATTTTTAATATGAATTCCAGGAATCTTGCAATCTTAGTCTAAAGCTCCAATATGAGGGTTAGACATGGCTTAATAGCCAGTCAAGCTTTAGCATGAATATGCGTGTAATTCATTCAATTTTAGGCCAAAACCTCAGTCCAAAAGAATTTAGACATGGCTTTATAGCCAGCCATGCTTCAACATGCTTCATGAAACACTAGAATTCATTCTTAAAAATTCTGAAGAAAAATATATTTTTGAAAAGATTTATATTTTTTTTTCGAAAATTTATTTGAAGAAAAACGAAAACAAAGAAAAATTTTTGAAAAATTTTTGAAAATAAAATAAAAAGAAAATTACCTAATCTGAGCAACAAGATGAACCGTCAGTTGTCCAAACTCGAACAATCCCCGGCAACGGCGCCAAAAACTTGGTGCACGAAATTGTGATCTCAGGCAACGGCATCAAAAACTCTGTACGCACGTCTTAATAATTGTTTTTCATTCACAACTTCGATATAACTAACCAGCAAGTGCACTGGGTCGTCCAAGTAATAAACCTTACATGAGTAAGGGTCGATCCCACGGAGATTGTTGGTATGAAGCAAGCTATGGTCACCTTGTAGATCTCAGTCAGGCGGATATAAAATAGTTATGGAGTTTTCGAAAATATATAATAAAATAAGGATAGAAATAATTATGTAAATCATTGGTGAGAATTTCAGATAAGCGCATAGAGATGCTTTCGTTCCTCTGAACCTCTGCTTTCCTGCTGTCTTCATCCAATCAATCCTACTCCTTTCCATGGCTGGCTTTATGTAAGGACATCACCATTGTCAATGGCTACTTTTGATCCTCTCTGGAAAATGGTCCGATGCGCTGTCACTGCATGGCTAATCGTCTGGAGGCATCACCCTTGTCAATGGCTGCATCCCATCCTCTTATGAAAATGGTCCAAATGCTCTGTCACAGCACAGCTAATCATCTGAGGTTTTCGATCATACTGGAATAGGATTCACCCTCCTTTTGCGTCTGTCACTACGCCCAGCACTCGCGAGTTTGAAGTTCGTCACAGTCATTCAATCCCAGAGTCCTACTCAGAATACCACAGACAAGGTTTAGACTTTCCGGACTCTCATGAATGCCGCCATCTATCTAGCTTATACCACGAAGATTCTGATTAAGAGATCCAAGAGATAATCATTCAATCAAAGGTAGAACGGAAGTGGTTGTCAGGCACGCGTTCATAGAGAATGATGATGATTGTCACGTTCATCACATTCATGTTGAAGTGCGAATGAATATCTTAGAAGCGGAATAAGTTGAATTGAATAGAAAAACAGTAGTACTTTGCATTAATCTTTGAGGAACAGCAGAGCTCCACACCTTAATCTATAGAGTGTAGAAACTCTACCGTTAAAAATACATAAGTGAAAGATCCAGGCATGGCCAAATGGCCAGCCCCCAAAACGAGATCACAGGATCAAAAATACAATCCAGGATGACTAATACAATAGTAAAAAGTCCTATTTATACTAAACTAGTTACTAGGGTTTACAAAAGTAAGTAATTGATGCATAAATCCACTTCCAGGGCCCACTTGGTGTGTGCTTGGGCTGAGCTTGAATGTTACACATGCAGAGGCTCTTTCTGGAGTTGAACGCCAGGTTGTAACGTATTTCTGGCGTTCAACTCTGGTTTGTGACGTGTTTCTGGCGTTTAACTCCAGACAGCAGCATAGAACTGGCGTTCAATGCCCTTTTATGTCGTCTAAACTCGGCCAAAGTATGGACTATTATATATTGCTGGAAAGCCCTGGATGTCTACTTTCCAACGCAATTGGAAGCGCGCCATGTTGAGTTCTGTAGCTCCAGAAAATCCACTTTGAGTGCAGGGAGGTCAGAATCCAACAGCATTAGCAGTCCTTCTTCTACCTCTGAATCTGATTTTTGCTCAAGTCCCTCAATTTCAGCCAAAACCTGAAATCACAGAAAAACACACAAACTCATAGTAAAGTCCAGAAATGTGAATTTAACATAAAAACTAATGAAAACATCCCTAAAAGTAACTAGATTCTACTAAAAATATACTAAAAACAATGCCAAAAAGCGTATAAATTATCCGCTCATCAGTGACGATGTCCCATATTGTTTACCACCAGCCTTAAACTTCTGTTTGCATCCATCACATTGAGCACGATCTATACCATCATCACCAGGTCCAAGCTTTGTGAAATATCTCCACACATCAGATGTTATAGCCTTCATCTTTTTCTTTTTAATATCTTCTGCCATTTTAGATCTTTCCATATTTTCAAGATTTTGTGTTACATTCCCACCATCAACTTCCATAGAGACAGAATTATCTATTGCAAAATCAACAACTCAACCTAAATAACACAAATACATAACAATATCTAAATCAGCAATAAATCAATAAGAAAATATTAAAACAGTAAAATTTCAAAAGCATGAAAGAAGCTAAGCATCAGAATTCAGAACTGAACCATCAATAATCTTCGATAATGTTGCATCAGAAGTAAGAACACATACACCAAGCATCACAGAAAGCAACGAATTAAAAGTTAAAACTAACGTTACATAGTTAATTGATATCCTTTCCTAGTACCCATCAGAAGCTGCTCATAAAGTTTCAGATACTAATAACTGATGTAGGAATTGGATGTGTTCGATTTTATCAAAATGGGTGGGTCAAAAGCAAACTATCAATTTGTTTGTGATCCAAAAAAATATTAAAATGATACTAATAGAAGCCACACAAAGATAGGAAAAAAACAAGATGAATAGCGTGTATTATTCACACTACAATGTTGATATGTGAGAGGGCTACTTGCCTACTCTCAAAATTCATAAACAAACTTCATAAATAAATTTCAAAAACAAACACCAGTGAAACAAATTTCATAAACAAATCCACAGCAATTTTCAACAGCATGAAAGAATCTGTCCACAACCACAATCATAGTTCCTTACTTAAAAAAACAAAAAAAAATAAAAATCTTCACTTACTGAATTACAGTCGTGGAGAGGCAGAGGAGGAGAGAGAAGCACCGCCGGGATCCGCCGGAACACAGAACCGCCAAGACAACGTATAGGCAACACGAGACAGCATCGCTGGGACTTCAATTTGGTGAGGACTGACGAGAAGAAATAGCGATCAGTGACGTGACTGACCGACGACCAGAGGCAGCTCAGAGAGAAGTGGAACTGGAGTGCGCTGCCACAAACCACGATGGTGTGATGCTACGCAGGGAGCTGAGCTGTTGAAGGCTGAAGCCAAGGGTCAGGGTCCGTCTGAGGGTCTCAACGTCTCAGGGTCAGGGAAAGGACGAAGGGTTATGGCCGGCTGTTTGTAGGAAGTGGAAACTGGGAAGCAGGGAAAGAAAACCTAATTTTCTTATTTATATATCATTTGTAAATTTACAAAGATACCCTTAAAAAAATATAGCTGCCCGCCGGGCCAGCCCGCCCCGCCCCGCCTTGGCCCACAGTTTTGGCGATGTAGTTTTGGCAGATTTTTAAAATTTGGCGGGTTTAAAATCTCGTCCCGACCTGCTGTTTTTGGCAATTTTGGCATTTTTTTCCTGGCGGGTTCGACCCGTTTTGCCACCCCTAGGGAGGATTAAGCTCTAACATGAATCAATTGAGGATGGAGCATCAAGAGCATTCCACCATCCTCAATGAAATGAGAGAAGATCAAAGAGCTATGAGGGAAGAACAACAGAGACAAGGGCATGACATTGAAGACATCAAGCGCTCTATTAGATTCTCTAGAGGAAGTGGTAGCCACCATCACCAAGGTGGTCCCGTTCCATCACCCCTTTTTTTATGTCATTTTTTCTGTTTTCCATTATGTTTTATTGTTTGTTCTCGTGTTCTTATTGCATGATCATCTCTATCTATATCTTAAAGTTATAAAATGTTCCATATATCTCTCACTTTGCTTAAAAAAATATTTGAAAAAGAAAATTAAGATGCATGAATTTCAAGTTTATCTTAAGAATAGTTCAATTATCTTGATGTGGTGGCATTGCTTTTGTTTTCTGAATGTATGAATGAACAGTGCATATTTGAAATTGAAATTAAGAATGTTGGCTCTTGAAAGAATGATGAAAAAGGAGAATTGTTATTGGTAATCTGAAAAATCCAAAAATTGATTCTTGAAGCAAGAAAAAGCAGTAAAAAGCAATAAAAGAAAAAATGTATATATGCTTTTTTGAAAAAAAATATGAAAAATAAAAAGCAGAAAAAGCCAATAGCTCTTTAAACCAAAAGGCAAGAGCAAAAAGCCAATAACCCTTTAAACCAAAAGGCAAGGGTAAAAGGATCCAAGGCTTTAAGCATCAATGGTTAGGAGGGCCTAAAAGAAACAAGATCTTGGCCTAAGCACTACAATTGAACAGTGTCCCTAACTATATGCTTGTGGTGTGAAGGTGTCAAGTAAAAAGCTTGAGACTAAGCAGTTAAAGTCGTAATCCAAAGCAGAAAGAGTGTGCTTAAGAACTCTAGATACCTTTATCTAGGGATTCTAGCAAAGCTGAATCACAATCCGAAAGGGTTCACCCAGTTAAGTGTTTGTGGCATTTATGTATCCGGTGGTAATACTGGAAAACAAAGTGCTTAGGGCCACGACCAAGACTCTAAAAAGTTGTGTTCGAGAATAAAAAAGAACTGAATTAGGAGAGTCAATAATATCATTTGGATTCTAAGTTCCTAAAGAGGCCAACACTTCTAAGTTTCAATGGATAGTGTGATGCCAAAACTATTCAGAAGCAAAAAGCTACTAAGTCCCGCTCATCCAATTGAAATTGAGCTTCATTAAAAACTCTGAGATTTATTGTATCTTACTCTTCTTTTTATCCTACTTTATTTTTGGTTGCTTGGAGACAAGCAACAGTTTAAGTTTGGTGTTGTGATGAGCGGATATTTTATACGCTATTGGCATCATTTTCATATAGTTTTTAGTATGTTTTGTTTAAATTTTATTATGTTTTCATAGGTTTTAGTGTAAAATTCACATTTTTGGATTCTACTATGAGTTTTTGTGTTTTTATGAAATTTTAGGAATTTTCTGGCTGAAATTGAGGAGCTGGAGCAAAAATCTGATTCAGAGGCAGAGAAAGCACTGCAAATGCTGTTAGGATCTGACCTCTGTGCACTCGAAGGAGCTTTTCTGGAGCTACAGATATCCAAATGGAGCGTTCTCAACGGATATAGAAAGCTAACATCCAGAGCTTTCCAGAAATATATAATACTTTATACTTTGCTTCAGAATTGAAGGCCTAAAACTGGAGTTTAACGCCAGCCATCTACCCTAGTCCTAGCGTCCAACGCCCACAAAAGTGTCCCTAGCCAACGTTCAAGACCCAAGAAGCATCCTAGCACGTGGAAGACACTAAAGCTCAGCCCAAACACTCACCAAGTGAGCCCCTGAAGTGAATTTTCGCACTACAAGCCTAAGCTTATCATATTTCTGTAATCTTAGTTATTAGATTACTATTTATAGGAGGAGATCAACCATGTTTAGGATCTCTCTCCAACATATCATATTTTCGAACACCATTATGTACAGTATGAGCCACTAAACCTCCTATCTCTGCTGAGTCTTATGGATTAATAAAAGCATTATTGTTCTATTTCAATTCGTGTTTGATTCTCTCCTAAGATGTGTCTTTGTTCTTTAACCTTATGAATGAGTTGAACCAGCACAAGGTTATCTCTATTCTACATGGGTTCAGTGAGCGTCTTTCATCAGATATCAATGAACCACTAGTTTAAGGATACGTAGACAGCTAATCCACGACTTTGTTGGGGACTTCTCGAGACATCAGTTCAGCCGAGGTATGGGGAGATTAGAGTCTTTGTGGTAAAGGCTAGAACTAAGGCGCAGCATTCCCTGATCCAGAAGATTCAACCTTGTCTGTGGCATTTTGAGTAGGATTACCAAGGGGATGAACTGCAGGAGCTTCACCCTCATTTAGACTAAATGCACACTAAACCTGGTGTTCAGCCTAGGGGAAGATTGGCGGCTGCTCAAACCAATGTTGATCACATATAGCCTGCTATAGAAGAAATCATTCACAGTTGGATTAGACAGTAAGAAAGGATTGATCCAGAAGAACAAAGCATCTCTGAAGCCTTAACCATCTTCTTATCATTCAAATTCACCATTACTAAGTTATCTTTATTTTACTTTTATGCGTTTAAACAACTAAACAATTTTTCTATCTGCCTAACTAAAATTTACAAGATAACCACTGTTTGATCCAAGCAAACAATCCTCGTGGGATCGATCCTGACTTACCTCAGGTATTACTTGGATGACCTAGTGAACTTGCTGATTCAGTTATAAGGAGTGTGGGAATCTGTGCACCAGTATGATGCCGAGTTATGACATCAGATTTGTAACGGCCGTATAATATCCCCAAGCTTAGCCTGAGAATTTATTTTAATGAAGCAGGTTGAGCTTTTAATAAAACATAAGTCGGCCATTGAGTTCATAACTCGGCTATTTGGATTTACCCTTGGAGTCCCCAGTTCAAGATGCTTTATTAAAAAATTATTTTATTAAAAGTAATGGTGTGAGTGGGAATGAGAGGAAAAGAAAAATTGAATGCTCATTAAGGAACGTGCAGGTTCCCAATGCCTTTTCACTTGTTTTGATGTAACTAATGGGATTGGTTGCAATATTCAAAACAAGTTTTTAGTGTGTTAATTAAAACACTTTGGAATCCAAAAGGGTTGCTTTGGCTGCACTAGTCTAAGTTCTTATCAATAGCAGTTTGGAGAAACATGAGTAAAAGATGTATGCTTTCATCTTCTGTGCCTCATTTCTCAATTTTTTTACTTTTCCTTATTTATTTCTTGAGTTTGTAGAATGGGGTTTGAGAAAGATAAGAAGAAGGAGAAGGTTGATTGGTCTAACAAGTATGTGAGTGAGGATGTTAAGAAACGCTCTTCCCTGTTCTTAGATGATAGTGCTGTAAAAGAGATTGATAAGAAAAAGGTTGCTAGGGCCGTTTCTGGGGTTCGCTTGGAGTTTCTACCTTGTTCTCTTAGTGATCGTATATATCATAGTGGTGAAGGGTTTGAATACTTTTATATGTATAGCTGTGTTTTAGAGGAGTTGAGGGTGAAGCTTCCCTTTACTGAATTTCAATGTCAGGTACTGAGGCAACTAAATTGCGCTCCCTCCCAACTCCATCCCAATGGTTGGGCATGTTTGCGAAGTTTTGAGATACTAATGGAGTTTCTGGAGGAGACTCCATCTTTGGAGTTGTTCTTTTCTTTATTTCAGGCGAAGGGTGTTTGGAAGGGTGGCTAGGTAAACTTGAATAGTTCTCCTGATTTGCTGTCTTCAAGCTTTATAAGTCCTCGTTTAAGGACATTAAGGAGATGTTTTTGAAAGTTAAAAACGTTAAGGGGGGATTTTCCTTTTTATGTGGACGAGCTGTTGGTGGAAAAATTTCCCTTATGGTGGTGTTCTGAGCCACAGAGCAATTTGGGGCCTGAAACAATTAGTCCGAGAAATTAATGTATTATTGAATATTTAGTAGAGTCTGTTGATCGAAAATAGTTAATTTCGGTGTTTGATTTGCTTCCATGGGAGGAAAATAAAGAAGATGTTATAGAATATTTGGGTGAGATTCTTGAAAGAGGACTTTGTATATTTTGGGTTGATATGTTACTGACTTGTATTGTTTTATTGTAGGAGAAAAATATCCTGGGGTATTTGCTGCCACCCTGAGAGCTCGGGTGAAAAGTAAAAACCTCAAAAAAGAAGGATCGTCTTCGAAGGTAGATAAGGGGGTTGGAGTGGGTGAGGTTAACCAACCTCATCCCACACGAAAAAAGGTTATATTAAAGAAAATAAAGTCTGACGTGGTAGATCTGTCTGAGGATTCGACTGAAATGGGTAAAGAGGTTCCCATAGAGGAGATTCATTCCTTTATGGAGAATCAAAAGAAATTGCATCATGTTGCCGATCAAAGTGATGGCTCGTCACTTTGAGGGAAGGATTATCCTTATATGGTTGTCACCGATGAAGTTTGCTAGACATCAGCAGATGTGACTTTGGCAGACGAGGTTGGGAACGTCACCATCGATCAGTATATGTAGGTAACGTATGTTATTTTTGATTGTGAGTTGCATACTGATATATGTATAAATATGTCCTTTATGGTATCTGTTTGGTATTTTAAGGTGATTGTCTTCAGCTGGCGAGCTTAGGGCGCAGCCAAGAAAAGAAACATCGGAAGTCTGCCAAGCAAAAGCAAGACCCAATTTTGAAAGAGGAATTGGCTTTAAAAAATAGCAAAGTAGCCAAATTGGAGGCTAAGTTATCAGAAACTGAGAAGGAGCTGAAACTGATGAAAGAAAATTATTCAAAAGAAGTGGAGGATCTGAAGAAAAAGGAAGCTGACCTTTCCACCATGAGTGCTCAGGTAATTGAGGTGACAGCGAAGTTGAAAGAGATGGAGAAACAGAAGGAAGCAGAGATCCTTGATTCGTTTGTGGAAGGGTTTGAGCGAGCTTCACAGTAGGCCAAGTTTCTTGCTCTTGACTTTGATTTTCTCAGATGGATCTAGGGAAGATCATCCAAGATGGAGCTATGGTGGAGGAAGATGGTGCTGCTGAAGAAGAAGATGAGAATGTTGAATAGTATTTGCTGTTGGATTTGTGTATTTGGTTTCAGTGAACTATGTTTATTTGTTTAAAATTTGGTTTGCTCTTTATAGAGCTATTTTGCATATTATTTTGATGCCTAAACATAATATGAATGATTAGATGTGTTTAATTGAATTTGCCTTTTATTGATGTTTGTTTGATAAAGATGTTTGTACAGTCTTTCTGATGGTAGCATGTGTGATTGTGCTTTTGTTTGCTTAACCTTAGTCAACAGTTGTTTGCTTTCTGATGTTATATCCCCAAGATGTATAACTGAGGGGATAGGATTTGTATTAGGTCAAATCAAAATATTTGACGTGAATAGTTGAGATCGGCTATATCTGATAAAGATATAGTTGAAAAGTTAGGATTGTTTCACAAAGATCGGTAGTTTTGTTATTTAGTCGGCGAAATGCAATTAGTATGATGCTGAATATAAGTCGGCAGGATAACAGCTTGAAGTCGAAAAAGAAGTAAAAAATGCTTAAAGCAAGATAGAGTAAAAAGCATAAGATTATATATATATGTATGACCGAACTTTGCTTACAAAGGTGCAGGTAGGCAAGCCTAGTTAAAACCTCTCCAAGCAAAATCCTTTTTGGAAAAAATCTTGGTAGTAGGAAAAAGAGTACTTGCCTGGCCCAGACTTTTAACTGTAATATAACTTAAGAGATGATACATTTTAAGTATTAGGCAGAGTATTACCCTCTAAGGACTGTAATCGGTAGGCTCCCTTGCTGAGTACCTCAATAACTTGGAAAGGGCCCTCCCAGTTAGCTGCTAATTTGCCATGGTTTGGGGGTCGTCTAGCCTGTTCGGTTCTTCTGAGCACCTTGGATGGAGTTTTTGGTTGTATCGCCGAGCTATATATTTTTGCATAGCTTGGTGTGTGATTGCTGTTGAAGATCGAATTTCTTCAACGGTGTCTAAGTCATATTGACGAGCTGTATCTGCTGTACTATGGTCGGCAATTGAGTTTGGAGTGATGCTTGGGAGATCTCGACAGGTATCATTGTGTCCGACCCAAATACCAGTCGGAAAGGTGTTTCCTTTGTTGTTGAGTGGATGGTGGTGTTGTACCCCCATATGACCTCTGGTACTAATTTGGCCCAGAGACCCTTAGCATCATCAAGCTTTTTTCTCAAGGCATGTAAAATAACTTTGTTTGCGGCCTCAGCTAGGCCATTTGTCTGCGGGTGTTCTACCGATGAGAAATGCTGTCTGATTTTTAATTCCTGCAAAAAGAAAGTGAATTTATGATCGGCAAACTGGCAACCATTATCAATGATAATATGCCGAGGTATGCCGAATCTACAGATAATATTCTTCCATACAAAGGAAACCATTTGTTGTAATGTGATCTTTTCTAGAGGTTGTGCCTCTATCCATTTGGAAAAGTAATCAATTGCTACAACTAAAAATTTTACCTGCCCTACCGCCAAAGGAAAAGGGCTGAGGATGCCAAGCCCCCACTGATTGAAGGGCCAACTTACCTCGAAATTGTAGAGGATTTTGGCTGGTAGGTGTGTAATTGGACTGTGCTTCTGAAAATTATCACAGCTTTTTACTTTTGTTTTACAATCTTATCGCAATGTCGGCCAGAAGAAACCAGCTCAGAGTATCTTTGAGGATAAGCTTCGAGCTCCGAGGTGTGTACCACATATGCCTTTGTGTGCCTCGGCAAGCGCAAGCTCGGCCTCTGACCTGGAAAGACATTTAAGCAGAGGACGAGAGAATCCTCGGCTATATAGGCAGTTGTTGAATATTGTAAAAAATGAAGCTTGTCGGCGAAATTGCCAAGTATTTTTAATGTTGTTTGATAATATTCCAGTCCTGAGATAGTTTATATAGGGTGCTCTCCAATCTTTGTCTTGTGTGATACTTAGAATTTCGGTTAGATCTATACTTGATTTAAGTAGTGTGAATTGGTGAAGGGAACAAGAAGTTGTTTGTGAACTGGCGAGCTTGGATAGAATATCAGCTTGGCTATTATGCTCTCGAGGTGTATGTTGAATTTCAATTTCAGAAAACTTTGGAAACATGCTCTAAACAATAGCAAGGTATTTGGATAATAAAGGATCTTTTACCTGGTACAAGTTATTCACCTGTTGTACGATGAGTAAGGAATCACAGTATACCTTGAGTTCGGTAATATTTAGATAGGAAGCGAGTTTGAGACTGGCGATTAGAGCTTCGTATTCAGTTTGATTATTACTCACTTTGAAAGAAAGGTGTAAAGACTACTCTATCACGTAACCATTACCATCTTCAAGTAAAACCCCAGCACGACACCCTTGGGGATTAGATGAGCCATCTACATACAAAAACCATTAGGTTGAATCATCAACGGAAATTGGGACTCTAAATTGGGTGATAAAATCTGCCAAATATTGTGACTTTTTGGGACCTCGCCCTGGTATCTGATGTCAAATTCGGAGAGCTCAACCGACCATTTAACTAGTCGGCCAGCTAATTCTAGTTTTTGAAGAACTTGTCGTAAAGGTTGATCAGTGCGAACATAGATGACATGGCTTTGGAAATATGGCCGAAGTCGTCAAGCTGAGAACATCAAAGCTAAAGCTAG
Organism: Arachis hypogaea; assembly: GCF_003086295.3. Classification (NCBI taxonomy): domain Eukaryota; kingdom Viridiplantae; phylum Streptophyta; class Magnoliopsida; order Fabales; family Fabaceae; genus Arachis; species Arachis hypogaea. The sequence continues at coordinate 30,085,382 of NC_092055.1, forward strand.
CTTCTCGATCTTAGGATAGTGAAGTTTGGCATGTTGTAGAGTCTTGCTAGTAAAATAGATTGGCAGTTGCTGTTTCTGTCTTTTTGCAATAAGAACAAAGCTTATAGCCCAGTTAGTGACAGATAAATATAAGTAGAGTGGTTCCCCTTGAAGGGGTGTTTGTAAAATAGGGGGTTTTGAGAGAGTGTTTTTTATGGTAGTGAAAATATTTTCACATTCATCAGTCTAATGAAAAGCTTTTTTCTTTTTTAGTGTTTGGAAAAAATAGAAGGATTTAGAAGCTAGGCAAGGTAGGAATCTAGAAAGTGCAACAAGTCTCCCTGTTAACTGTTAGACTTCTTTTATAGTTTGTGGGCTTGCCATATCCAACACAGCTCGACATTTTTCTGGATTGGCCTCGATTCCACGGTTGGTGAGCATGAAACTGAAGAATTTGCCTCCTTGTACACCAAAGGCACACTTGTCAGGGTTAAGCCGCATATTATATTTTCGGATTTGGTTGAATATTTTGGTAAGGTCGTCGAGATGATTGCCACTGAGCTTTGTTTTGGCCACCATGTCATCGACATAAACTTCAAGGTTTTTGTCGATCTGTGTGGCAAATACATTGTCCATAAGGCGTTGGTATGTTGCTCCTGCATTCTTAAGTCCAAATGGCATAACTTTATAGCAGTAATTTCCAAATTCAGTAATAAATGCAGTCTTACTTTGATCGGATGGATGCATTAAGATCTGGTTATAACCAGAATATGCATCCATGAAACTCAGTGTTTATAACCTGGAGCATTGTCTACTAAGCAATCAATAGATTGTAAGGGATAGGAATCTTTTGGACATGTTTTGTTGAGATCGGTGAAAGCAACACACCTACGCCATTTACCGTTATGTTTTTTTACCATGACGACGTTTGCCAGCCATATTGTGAATATGATTTCTTTTATGAAGCCAGCACTGATGAGCTTCTTAGTCTCTTGCAAAGAGGCTTGCTTTCTCTCAAGGCCTAGGTTTCGCTTCTTCTGTGCTATAGGTCGGATAGAAGGGTCCAACGTCAGCTTATGAGAGATGACTGATGGGTCAATGCCAAGCATGTCTCCAGGTATCATTTTATTGTAGGAATGATTGAATTGAGGCTTTCTCTTCCGAGCTTAGTGTTGTTCCTACATAAGTGAATTTTCTGAGCTATCTGCAAAATAGATTTTTTGTAAGTCCTCCGTCGGGGTTGGTCGTTCAAGAACGTCTGCCTTTGGATCAAGGTCGACCAATACTGGGAGGTCGTCTTGACTGCTGATGCTGTGTACACGTGCATTTATACTTCGGTGGGGTCTTTTGAGACTATTGTTATAACATTGTCTGGCGTCACGGGTGTCACTGTGAATTGTTGCAACAATATCATCCTACACAGGAAACTTAACAAAAAGATGAATTGTGGAAATGATTGCGCCAAACTTATTCAAGAAAGGTCGGCCAAGTATCAAATTGTAAGGGCAAAAATAATCTACAACTAAATATTAGACATCTGAAGTTTTTTATAATGGAGGCTCACCCAGTGTGGTCTGTAACCACACAGATCCCAAAACCGGGACTCGTTCACCTGAAAATCTGACCAAATCTCCAATGGAAGGTTGTAGTATGTTGTTACTTAGTTTCATCTTCTGGAATGTTGAATAGAAAAGAACGTCAGCACTACTCCCTGGATCCAGTAGTATTTTTTTGACCAAAAGTTCTCCTAACTGGATGGAGATTACAACAGGGTCATCTAGATTTGTTATAGTTGTGTCAAATTCGGAGGATTGAAATGTCATCTGAGGAAATTGTGAAAGCGTTTGAGGATCGTGTGGACTGGCTTCTATTGATAGCATAGCTCGATAAGAGCGTTTCCTTGCTGAGCTTGTAGCACCTCCACCTGTAAAACCTCCAGAAATACGGTTAATAACTCCTCTGGTTGTTCAGGATGACTTGTGTTCTTCCTTTCTTTGTCTCGGCTATGTTGTCCTGCCGAGTTATGGTCGCCAGTGGGAGGGGCACGCCGTTGTATATGACCACCGATGTATTTGTGGAGATGACCTTGCTGAGCTAGTCACTCCAAAAGGTCTTTGGCGATGACACACTCATCAGTGGTATGTCCATGCTTCTAGTAAAAACTGCAATACTTTGATTTGCCTGCACCCTTTCGAATCTAGATAGTTGCTGGCCTTCTGTGGTGGCTTGATCAATTTGGAACTTAGGATCTCCTTGATGATGTCATCGCGCTTGGTATTGAAATGCGTATAGGATTTATAACGGGGAGTAAGTTTAAAATTTTTCTAACTCTCCCGTGGTTTTTCTTCTTCTTTGTACTGGGGTTTATCTACTTTCCGGGCTTGTCGGAGTTCCTCGATATCGATCTGACCTTTTGCTTTTTCGCGAAATTCTGCCAAGGTCTTCGGTTTGGCGACAGCAATAGCCTCTTGAAATTTTCCTAGTCGGAGCCTGCTTTTGATGGCGTGCAGATGCACCTCGGGGTGGAGGTTGGGTATGCTCATTGCCACTTTTGTAAAACGAGTCAAGTAGTCTTTTAGACTTTCATTCTGACCTTGTTTGATTGTGTTCAGGTAATCCGAAACATGTAGGTAGATGGCCGAGCCAGCAAAATACTCCTCGAAAAGCTTCACAAGTTCCTAAAAATGAGAAATAGAATCTGCAGGCAAAGAGCAAAACCAATCAAGTGTAGGACCATCTAAATAAGATGGAAAACAACAGCATAAAACTTTATCTGATGCACCGTTTACTATCATTATGAATTTGAACTTCTTGATATATTTCTTCAGATCTCCTAGCCCATCGTAGGGGATTAATGTAGTCGGTAAGGGGAACCTTCTGGGAAGCTCGAAATTCATCACATTGGCCTTGAATAGTCCAGTAGAATTGTCGGGCTCAGCATTTTCATTTTTGTTCCTAACTTCTTCAATTTGTTGAGATCGACCTTATTCATTCCGAGCAGTTTCGGATACGTGTGTTGGGCTAGATTGGTGTTCTTATGTTCGTTCTTGACGAGCATCATTGTTTTTTATCCGAGCGTTAGTTAGCTTAGAAATTTGATTTGCCATTCTTTGATTCTCTTCTGCCATGCATTGGTTGGCTTGTTGCAACTCAGATACCATCTGGAGAAGCTCGGACGGTGTAGGCAGAGGGAGATCAGCCAAGGGAAAATATAGAAGCAGTGAGTCCGATGAAAAAGAAAAGAACTATGTCTTCGGCCCCACAGTGGGCGCCAATTGTTCTTGTGTACGTAACATGGACGTAACTCGGTGCCTGAGAGTCAACGCCGAGTTGTTTCCTTCAACACCGAGTTATAGACTTGAAAGATATGAGCTTGTGTCTAGAGAGATATCACGTTTTGGAAGAGTATGAACAAAGGAGGAGTGTACCTGCAAAAGGCACTCCGATGCTTAAGTTAGTAATGTGAATTCAGTCCATCCTTTGAGGATAAAATACCATACCTTTATAGGTGAGGTGAAATAGATCAGTTACGTTTCTGTTGATCATCTGAATTGAAGAGCATTTATTAAGTTTTAATAAGTGATAATGCCTGGTTGGACATTTTTATTCCAGAATATAATCTGTTGATTCTGACTGTAACGTATAACGCTGAGTTATAACGCAGAGTGCCGAGTTATAACGTAAAGTGCCGAGTTATGGTGTATGATGCGGAGTTATGACATCGGATTTGTAATGGCCGTATCAGTTATCATTAAGTAATTTTGGCGCATTCTGGATTTAAATAAAGTGTACTTGGTTTGTGCTTGTTTTGAACCAATTTTGTTCATGTATTGTCATCGTTACGTAATTTTGGTGCATTTTGAATTTAATTTCAGTACTTTCTAGATTTAAATAAAGTGCACTTTGGTCTGAACTTGTTTTAAACTGGGAGTTTGCTTGTGTGTCACCATCTTTAAGAAATTTCGGTGCATTCTGAATTTGAACTGTTATAATATAAGAAGAAGACGATGATGATGATGATAATAATGATGATGGAGGAAGAGGAAGAAGAAGAAAAAGAAGGAGGAGATTTAAGAAATTCATATGAGAAAAGAAAAAGGAAGAGGAGGTAGAGGTGGTGGCGTGGTGGTGGTGATGACAACGATAATAAAAGAAAAAGAGGAAATAAAAAAGGAGGAGAGGAAGAAGACGATAATGATGAAAATAACGATAACAATAACGACGATGATAATGACGATGATGATGAAGATGGAGGAGAAAGAGGAGGAAAAGGAAGGAAAAGAAGAAATTTAAATGAAAAAGAAGGAGGAGGAAGAGGAAGTGGTGGTGGTGGTGTGACGGAGGAAAAATGTCGGTAAAGATTTTCACAAAAATATTGCGTTGCAAGTATAGTTCTAAACTGACAGTTAAACCTCAATCAATATTTAAACTGTTTGTCACTTAAGCAAACCCAATAAAATTAACCGAAGTATTTAAACCTCGGGTCGTCTCTCAAGGAATTGCAGGGAAGTGTAGTTATTATTGGTTATGGAAAAGTATATTTTTGAGTTTTGAAATAAGGAACAAGTAATGTAAATAACAAGGAAATAAAATAACCACTAAGAAAATGTCCTATCAAGGATTGAGAATTAGAATTCCTATCCTCATTATCATCACCAATTGTAATGGTAATTGTCTTTTGCTTTCACTTAGTTAACCTCTAACAATAAAGGAAAGTCAAGTGAGCGAAATCAACTTAGGTTCACAAGTCCTAATCAAAGACTAGATTTAGTGAAACCTAAGCCAACTAGCAATTTTCAATCACCAATCAACAAAAGAATTTTGATAACTCAAGAGTCTCTAATTGATCAATCCAAGTTAAGAACATAAAAATCTAATTTAAAATCCAACCAAGCATTTTATCAAATACTTGGAAGGCATAAAATAAAAACAGAGAAAACTAACAAGACATAGCAAAATCTAAGACTAACCAAAGCAAGGAAATAACAATAACAAGGCAATTGAACAATAAGAAATGTGAAACAAAAATTGCATTAATGAAAGTTGAGAGTAACACATGAGTTCATAAACTAAATTAGCAAAATAAAGGAATCAATAAGAGAAGTAGATAACTAAAATGCTAGAACAAATAAGAGTAGAAGAAAACTAAATTAAAGCAAGGTAGAATTCTGAAATTGAGAAGAAACAAGACTAAAAACCCTAAAACCTAGAGAGAGGAGAGACCTCTCTCTCTAGAAAACTACATCTAAACCTAAAGTGCATGAATAAAGTATGAATGATTGATTCCCCCTTCCAGCTTCACTCTGCAGCCTCTAATCAGTATTTTCAGGCTTGAAACTGGGCCAAAAACAGCCCAGAAATCGCCCCCAGCAAATTCTGATATCTGTAGCACATGATGCTTTGTCACGCGTACGTGTCAGCCACGCGTATGCGTCGCTGAACAATTCCTGGTCATGCGTACGCGTCGCTTGCCTCTTGCACTTGTCATGCTGATGCTGCGATGCACATGCATGGGCGACGCATACGCATCACCTAACTGCAAGGAAACTATGGAAAATTGCATATCATTTTGAAGCCCCATATGTTAGCTTTCCAGCACAACTAAAACCGCCTCATTTGGATCTCTGTAGCTCAAGTTATGATCGATTTAGTACGAAGAGGTCAAGATTGACAGCTTAGCAATTCCTTCAATTTCTTGTGTTCCTTCCACTTTTACATGCTTCCTTTCCATCTTCTAAGCCATTCCTACCCTATAAACCCTGAAAACACTTAACAAATATATCACGGCATCGAATGGTAATAAGAGAGGATTAAAATTAGCAAATTTAAGGCCAAAGAAGCATGTTTTCAATCATAGCACAAAATTAGGAAGGAAAATGTAAAACATGCAAATTCTATGAATAAGTGTGAGAATAATGGATAAAATCCACTCAATTTAGTACAAAATAAACCGTAAAATAGCGGTTTATCAATCTCCCCACACTTAAACATTAGCATGTGCTCATGCAAAGCTCAAGAGAACCATAAGAGTGAAGAGGAATGGTAAGACTTATTAAATGCAACCTATCTATATGAATGCAACTACATGCAAAAAATGCTTCTACCTACTTGGTTAAAAGTAAATAAATCTTTTAAGAACGAATATGAACTGGATTCTACTAATTCAAATCATAAAATGAAGTACAAATAGACTTGCAAGAAGAAAGTTCATGAAAGCCGGGAACAAAGAATCAAGCATCGAACCCTCACCGGAAGTGTATACACTCTAATCACTCAAGTGTTTAAGGTTCGACTCTCTCAATTCTCTACTAATCTTGCTTTCTAAGGCTTGCTCTTCTTCTACCAATCAGCAAAAATTTAATGCATAAATACACATATCAAGAGGTCTTTTTAAGGGTTGTAATGGGGTTACGGTCAAGATAGGATTGTATTTGATTAAGTGGACTAAAATCTGAATCCTTGATTAACCTGAACTTCCCACTAACTTAAGACAATCCATGTAAGCACAATATGAAATCTAACTACCCATTAACTGTGTTTTCCACATATTCATGCATCTGAATTTAAGTACAATACATATGCATTGCTATTATCATTTACTTTGGAGTATTTTGTCCCTTTTTTATTATTTGCTCTTTTTTTTATTTTTTTTATTTTTTTTATTTTTTTCTTTTGTTTTTCTCAATGCATATACTTAAGCCATTGAATGCAAGAATATGTGCTCAACCATTTTTTTCACGAATTCATCAAAAATATACAATACCCAATTCTCAAACCAAATGTTTCCAAACCCAATTTCTCCACACTTAAATCATGAGCACTCTCACTAGTCTAAGCTAACCAAAGATTCAAATTAAGGACATTATTATTTTTCACTTAGAGTTAATGATGTGCTAAAATAAAGAATAAATTGGGTTAAAAAGGCTCAACATTGGTTTGCAAAAGATGATGAGAAGGGTAAGGCCATATGGGTATGTAAGCTTAGTGAAACAAGGCCTCAATCACATAAGTGTATGCATACATCAAACCATGGAAATATAGAATCAAGCAAGAAATAGATCACAAATTTAGAGAGAACAACACACACTAAAATAAAACATTGGTTGATAAAATGCAACCAATCAAATAGGTTCAAAATCTCACTGGTTTTGTGTATTCAAGCTCTAAAACCATGTTCCGAAATAAAATTCTTCAAGCAAGTTCAACAAAAATTTTAATTTAAATTAGTGAAATGCTATAAAATAGTTTTTTGGAAAAGAATTCATCACTTCAACCAAGTAGTGCATAAATGCAAGCAATTAACTACACATGCAATATATTATGTGGTGCACGAAATCGTGATTGTTCATTCCTTGGTAACGGCGCTAAAAACTTAATACGCACGTTCATAATCTTAGTTCTTTTTCACAATTTCGCACAACTAACCAGCAAGTGCACTGGGTCGTCCAAGTAATAAACCTTACGTGAGTAAGGGTCGATCCCACGGAGATTGTCGGCTTGAAGCAAGCTATGGTCATCTTGTAAATCTCAGTCAGGCGGATTCAAATGGTTATGGAGAATTGATAATTAAAATATGAATAAAACATAAAATAAAGATAGAGATACTTATGTAATTCATTGGTAGGAATTTCAGATAAGCGTATGAAGATGCTTTGTTTCTTCTGAACCCCTGCTTTCCTATTGCCTTCTTCTAATCATTCATACTCCTTTCCATGGCAAGCTTTATGTTGGGCATCACCGTTGTCAATGGCTACTTCCCGTCCTCTCAGTGAAAATGTTCCAAATGCCCTGTCACCGCACGGCTAATCATCTGTCGGTTCTCGATCATGTTGGAATAGGATCCATTGATCCTTTTGCGTCTGTCACTACGCCCAACACTCGCGAGTTTGAAGCTCGTCATAGTCATCCCTTCCCAGATCCTACTCGGAATACCACAGACAAGATTTAGACTTTCCGGATCTCAGGAATGGCCGCCAATAATTCTAGCCTATACCACGAAGGTTTTAATCTTAGATTAGAAACCCCAGAGATACACATTCAAGCTTGTTTGCATGTAGAACGAAAGTGGTTGTCAGGCACGCGTTCATAGGTGAGAATAGTGATTAGTGTCACATAATCATCACATTCATCATGTTATTGTGTGTGAATGAATATCTTAGAGAAGAAATAGGCTTGAGTTGAATAGAAAAATAATAGTACTTTGCATTAATTCATGAGGAACAGCAGAGCTCCACACCTTAATCTATGGTGTGTAGAAACTCTACCGTTGAAAATACATAAGAACAAAAGGTCTAGGCATGGCCGAATGGACAGCCTCCCAAAGCATGAACATACAAGTTCCAAGACGAAAAGTATGATCAAGTGTGTAAAATACAATAGCAAAAGGTCCTATTTGTAGAAAACTAGTAACCTAGGGTTTACAGAAATGAGTAAATGATGCAGAATCCACTTCCGGGCCCACTTGGTGTGTGCTTATGCTGAGCATTGAAGCTTTCACATGTAGAGTAACCCACAAACAAAGATATGTAAACAAATAAAATATGGGTGGGCTAATGCCAAATAATAATGAGGTTCTCAACTAGATGGTACCTATAACATGCAAGTGAGAAAGCAATATAGGCGAATGGCATATCAATAGTGCAAGAATTGTAACAATGAGGGAGAGAGGGTGGGTCATAAAAGACAATATAAGGTCATATCAATGCGCAAGGAATACAAATGTCATAGAAGATTAGCACTGACCTATAAATAATATCACCCAACAATAGAAAATAAGTCACTAAGCGCCAAAACAATGGAAGAAAAATTCAACAGGTGATTAAGAAAATGCAATGCCAATGGAAAAATAGTAACTTAGAAAAAAAATAAAAACATGCACAAAATTAAAATGCAATGAATTAAAATATGCAAATGAAATAAGTAAAAGAAAATGAAAGAGAATAAGGATGAGAAGGGAGGAGAAATGAACAAGAAGAAAGAAAGAAAGGAAGAAGAAAAAATAAGAAAGGAGAGAAGAAAGAAGAAGAATGGAAAATGGGAAGCGACGCGTAAGCGTCGCCCACGCGTACGCGTGGGTAGTAGGTTGAGAATATGACGCGTAAGCGTCACTCATGCGAACGCGAGAAAAGACGAAATGGCTGGGTGACGCGTACGCGTGGGTCACACGTACGCGTGAGGTAGGTTGTGCGCCAGGCTCACCACCCGCACAATTCCAGCACAACTCTCGAAAAAAATGTACAAAGAGCAAAATCCAAAATGACGCGTTCGCGTCGGCCACGCACACTGGTGTGCGAAATCGTGATCATTCCATTCCTTGGTAACGGCGCTAAAAACTCAATTCGCACGTTCATGATCTTATATCTGTTTCACAACTTCGTACAACTAACCAGCAAGTGCACTGGGTCGTCCAAGTAATAAACCTTACGTGAGTAAGGGTCGATCCCACGGAGATTGTTGGTATGAAGCAAGCTATGGTCACCTTGTAAATCTCAGTCAGGTGGATATCAAATGGTTATGGAGTTTTCGAATAATAATAATAAATAAACAGAAAATAAAGATAGAAATACTTATGTAAATCATTGGTGAGAATTTCAGATAAGCGTATAGAGATGCTTTCGTTCCTCTGAACCTCTGGTTTCCTGCTGTCTTCATCCAATCAGTCCTACTCCTTTCCATGGCAGGCTTTCTGTAAGGCATCACCGTTGTCAATGGCTACATCCCATCCTCTCTGTGAAAAAGGTCCAAATGCTCTGTCACGGCACGGCTAATCATCTGGAGGTTCTCGATCATACTGGAATAGGATTCACCCTCCTTTTGCGTCTGTCACTACGCCCAGCACTCGCGAGTTTGAAGTTCGTCACAGCCATCCCTTCCCAGATCCTACTCAGAATACCACAGACAAGGTTTAGACTTTCCGGATCTCAGGAATGGCCATCCATGGGTTCTAACTTATACCACGAAGATTCTAATATCTCGGACTCGGTCCTCTGTATTAGATATCTAAGAGATACCCATTCTAGCTTGTTTGCATGTAGAACGGAAGTGTTTGTCAGGCACGCATTCATAAGTGAGAATGATGATGAGCGTCACATAATCATCACATTCATCATGTTCTTGGATGCGAATGGATATCTTAGAAGCAAAATAAGTTGAATTGAATAGAAAAACAGTAGTACTTTGCATTAAATCATGAGGAACGGCAGAGCTCCACACCTTAATCTATGGTGTGTAGAAACTCTACCGTTGAAAATACATAAGTGATAAGGTCCAAGCATGGCCAAATGGCCAGCCCCCATGATCTAAGAACTAAATGTCCCAAGATTATCATATGTAAATACAATAGTAAAAAGTCCTATTTATACTAAACTAGTTACTAGGGTTTATAGAATTGAGTAAATGATATAGAAATCCACTTCCGGGGCCCACTTGGTGTGTGCTTGGGCTGAGCTTGAAGTTTACACGTGGATAGGTCATTCTTGGAGTTGAACGCCAGTTTGTAACGTGTTTCTGGCGTTGAACTCCACTTTGCAACTTGTTTCTGGCGCTGGACGCCAGACTGCAACATGGAACTGGCATTGAACGCTAGTTTACGTCGTTAATCCTTATTCAAAGTATGGACTATTATATATTTATGGAAAGCCCTGGATGTCTACTTTCCAACGCAATTGGAAGCGAGCCATTTGGAGTTCTGTAGCTCCAGAAACTCCACTTTGAGTGCAGGGAGGTCAGAATCCAACAGCATCAGCAGTCCTTTTTCAACCTCTGAATCTGATTTTTGCTCAAGTCCCTCAATTTCAGCCAGAAAATACATGAAATCACAGAAAAATACACAAACTCATAGTAAAGTCCAGAAATGTGAATTTAACATAAAAACTAATAAAAACATCACTAAAAGTAACTAGATCCTACTAAAAACATATTAAAAACAATGCCAAAAAGCGTATAAATTATCCGCTCATCACAACACCAAACTTAAATTGTTGCTTGTCCCCAAGCAACTGAAAATCAAATAGGATAAAAAGAAGAGAATATACTATAAATTCCAAACTATCAATGAAACATAGCTCCAATCAGATGAGCGGGACTTGTAGCTTTTTGCCTCTTGAATAGTTTTGGCATCTCACTTTATCCATTGAAGTTCAGAATGATTGGCATCTATAGGAACTCAGAGATCAGATAGTGTTATTGATTCTCCTAGTTCAGTATGTTGATTCTTGAACACAGCTACTTTATGAGTCTTGGCCGTGGCCCTAAGCACTTTGTTTTCCAGTATTACCACCGGATACATAAATGCCACAGACACATAATTGGGTGAACCTTTTCAGATTGTGACCCAGCTTTGCTAATGTCCCCAATTAGAGGTGTCCAGGGTTCTTAAGCACACTCTTCTTTTGCTTTGAACCTTGACTTTAACCGCTCAGTCTCAAGTTTTCACTTGACACCTTCACGCCACAAGCACATGGTTAGGGACAGCTTGGTTTAGCCGCTTAGGCCAGGATTTTATTCCTTTAGGCCCTCCTATCCACTGATGCTCAAAGCCTTGGATCCTTTTTATTACCCTTGCCTTTTGGTTTTAAGGACTATTGGATTTTTGCTCTTGCCTTTTGGTTTTAAGAGCTTTTGGCTTTTTCTGCTTGCTTTTTCTTTTTCTTTCTCTTTTTTTTTTTGCCATTTTTTTTCTTTCTCTCTTTTTTTTCTGCAAGCTTTTTGTATTCACTGCTTTTTCTTGCTTCAAGAATCATTTTTATGATTTTTCAGATTATCAAATAACATTTCTCCTTTTCATCATTCTTTTAAGAGCCAATATATTTAACATTCATAAACAACAACTTCAAAAGACATATGCACTGTTCAAGCATACATTCAGAAAACAAAAAGTGTTGCCACCACATCAAAATAATTAAACTAGTTTCAAGGATAAATTTGAAACCATGTACTTCTTGTTCTTTTGTAATTAAAACATTTTTCCATTTAAGAGAGGTGATGGATTCATATTCACTACTTTAAAGCATAGACACTTGAATACTAATGATCATGTAATAAGACACAAATATAGATAAACATTTAACATAAAAACAAAAAACAGAAAATTTAAGAACAATGAATGAGTCCACCTTAGTGATGGTGGCATTTTCTCCTTGAGGAACCAATGATGTCCTTGAGATCTTCTATGTCTCTTCCTTGTCTTTGTTGCTCCTCCCTCATTGCTCTTTGATCTTCTCTAATTTCATGAAGGATGATGGAGTGCTCTTGATGTTTCACCCTTAGTTGCTCCCAATAATTGTGTGGAGGAAAATATATCCCCTGAGGTATCTCAGGGATCTCTTGATTTGCAGTCAAATGTTCTACCACTGAGCTATAGACCCTTGAGATGAATCTCTCCATCTCCTATGACTTGGAGGTGGAAGCTTTTGTCTTCCATTTCCTCTTTCTAAAGGTTTCTCTGGCCTTAGGTGCCATCAATGGTTATGAAAAAACAAAACTTTCCACACCAAAAGTAGAATGTTTGCTCGTCCTTGAGCAAAAGAAGAGAGAAAGGATGAGAAGAAGGAGAGATGGAGGTGTGTTGATGGTTTTGGAGGGGAATTGGAGGTGATTGGTGAAGGGTTCTTGGGAAAGGGTGATATAGGATTATGAGGAGGTAAGGTGAGTGGAGGTATGTGGGGATCCTGTGGGGTCCACAGATGCTGAGATGATCTTGTGGGGTCCACAGATCCTGAGGTGTCAAGGATTTACATCCCTGCACCAATTAGGCATGTAAAACACCTTTGCATGCAATTCTGGCGTTTAAACGCTGAATTGATGCTTGTTCTGGGCGTTCAACGCCCAGATGCAGCATGTTTCTGGCGTTGAACGCCAGTTCTATGCTTGTTTCTGGCATTCAGCGCTAGATCCATGCTCTGTTCTGGCGTTGAACGCCAGCCAGATGCTCCTTATTGGCGTTTAAACGCCAGTAAGCCCTTCCTCCAGGGTGTTCTGTTTTCAATGCTGTTTTTCATTCTGTTTTTTATTTTTCAGTAGTTTTTGTGACTCCACATGATCATCACCCTAATAAAACATGAAATAACAAAGAGAAAATAAAATAAAAATGATTAAATAACATTGGGTTGCCTCCCAACAAGCACTTCTTTAATGTCAATAGCTTGACAGTGAGCTCCCATGGAGCCTCACAGATAATCAGAGCAAGGTTGGAACCTCCCAACACCAAACATAGAGTTTGAATATGGGGGTTCAACACCAAACTTAGAGTTTGGTTTTGGCCTCCCAACACCAAACTTAGAGTTTGACTGTGGGGGATTTTGTTGACTCTGCAGTGAGAGAAGCTTTTCATGCTTCCTCTCTATGGTTACAGAAGGAGATCCTTGAGTTTGAAACACAAGGTTGTCCTCATTCAGTTGAAGGACTAACTCTCCTCTGTCCACATCAATCACAGCTCTTGCTGTGGCCAGGAAGGGTCTTCCAAGGATGATGGATTCATCCTCATCCTTCCCAGTGTCTAGGATTATAAAATCAGCAGGGATGTAAAGGCCTTCAACCTTTACTAACACGTCCTCTACTTGTCCATAAGTCTGTTTTCTTGAGTTGTCTGCCATCTCTAATGAGATTCTGGCAGCTTGCACCTCAAAGATTCCCAGTTTCTCCATTACAGAGAGTGGCATGAGGTTTATCCCTGACCCAAGGTCACATAGAGCCTTTTCAAAGGTCATGGTGCCTATGGTACAAGGTATTAAGAACTTTCTAGGATCCTGTTTCTTCTGAGGCAATGTCAGTTGATCCAGATCACTCAGTTCATTGATGAGCAAGGGAGGTTCATCTTCCCAAGTCTCATTACCAAATAAATTGGCATTCAGCTTCATGATTGCACCAAGGTACTTGGCAACTTGCTCTTCAGTGACATCTTCATTCTCTTCAAAAGAAGAATACTCATCAGAGCTCATGAATGGCATAAGGAGATTCAATAGAATCTCTATGGTCACTAGATGAGCCTCAGAGTCCTTTGGTTCCTCAAAAAGAAACTCCTTGTTGATCACTGGACATCCCAGGAGGTCTTCCTCACTGGGATTCACGTCCTCCTCCTCTTTTGTGGTTTCGGCCATGATGGTCATTTCAATGGCCTTGCACTCTCCTTTTGGATTTTCTTCTGTATTGCTTGGGAGAGTACTAGAAGGAGTTTCAGTGATTTTCTTACTCAGCTGGCCCATTTGTGCTTCCAAATTTCTAATGGAGGACCTTATTTCATTTGTGAAACTCACAGTGGCCTTAGATAGATTAGAGACTAAATTTGCTAAGCTAGATGGATTCTGCTCAGAACTTTCTGTCTTTTGCTGAGTGGATGATGGAAAAGGCTTGCTATTGCTAAACCTGTTTCTTCCACCATTGTTAAAGCCTTGTTGAGGCTTTTGTTGATCCTTCCATGAGAAATTTGGATGATTTCTCCATGAGGGGTTATAGGTGTTCCCATAGGGTTCACCCATGTAATTTACCTCTGCTATTGTAGGGTTCTCAGGATCATAAGCCTCTTTTTCAGAAGATGCATCTTGAGTACTGATGGATGCAGCTTGCATTCCATTCAGACTCTGAGAAATTATATTGACTTGCTGAGTCAATATTTTATTCTGAGCTAATATAGCATTCAGAGTATCAATTTCAAGAACTCCCTTCTTCTGAGGCGTCCCATTACTCACATGATTCCTCTCAGAAGTGTACATAAACTGGTTATTAGCAACCATGTCAATGAGTTCTTGAGCTTTTGCAGGCATTTTCTTTAGGTGAATGGATTCACCTGCAGAAGTATCCAATGACATCTTAGCTAATTCAGACAGACCATCATAGAATATATCCAGGATGGTCCATTCTGAAAGCATGTCAGAAGGACACTTTTTGGTCAGTTGCTTATATCTCTCCCAAGCTTCATAGAGGGATTCACCTTTTTTCTGTCTGAAGGTTTGAACATCCACTCTAAGCTTACTCAGCTTTTGAGGAGGAAAGAACTTGGCTAAGAAAACCGTGACCAGCTTATCCCAAGAGTTCAGGCTATCTTTGGGTTGAGAATCCAACCATACTCTAGCTCTGTCTCTTACAGCAAACGAGAAAAGCATAAGCCTGTAGACCTCGGGATCAACCCCATTGGTCTTAACAGTATCACAGATCTGCAAGAATTCAGTTAAGAACTGAAAAGGATCTTCAGATGGAAGTCCATGAAACTTGCAGTTCTGTTGCATCAGAGAAACTAATTGAGGTTTAAGCTCAAAATTGTTTGCTCCAATGGCAGGGATTGAGATGCTCCTTCCATGTAAATTGGAATTAGGTGCAGTGAAGTCACCAAGCATCTTCCTTGCATTGTTGTTGTTAGGTTCGGCTGCCATCTCCTTTTCTTGTTCGAAAATTTCAGTAAGGTTGTCTCTGGATTGTTGTATTTTAGCTTCTCTTAGTTTTCTCTTCAGAGTCCTTTCAGGTTCTAGATCAGCTTCAACAAGAATGCCCTTTTCCTTGTCCTTGCTCATATGAAAGAGAAGAGAACAAGAAAAGAAGAGAAATCCTTTATGTTACAGTAAAGAGGTTCCTTATTGTTAGTAGAAGAAGAAAGGGAATAAGAGTGAAGAAGAATGGATAATCCAAACACAAGGGTGAGGATAGAAACAGAGATATGAGATGAAGAGAAGTGTTAGTAAGTAATTAAATAAATAGAAGAAGATGAGAGAGAGAAGTTTTCGAAAATAATTTTTGAAAAGGAGTTGATGATTTTCGAAAACTAAAGGGGAAATAAAATTTAAATTTAAATTTAAAACAATTAATTAATTAGAAAGAATTTTTGAAAAAGAGGGAGTTATTTTCGAAAATTAGAGAGGGAAGAGTAGTTAGGTGGTTTTGAAAAAGATAAGAAACAAACAAAAAGTCAATTAGTTAGTTGAAAAAGATTTGAAAATCAATTTTGAAAAGATAAGAAGATAAGAAGTTAGAAAAGATATTTTAAAAAAAATTTTTGAAAAAGATATGATTTAAAAAGATATGATAGAAATATATGATTAAAATTAGTTTTGAAAAAGATTTGAATTTTAAAATCAAAATTAATGACTTGACTCACAAGTAATCACAAGATATGATTCTAGACTTAGAGTTTGAATCTTTCTTAACAAGAAAGTAACAAACTTGAAATTTTTGAATCAAAACATTAATTGTTGATAATATTTTCGAATATTATGAGATAAAATTAAGAAAAAGATTTTTGAAAAATATTTTTAAAATTTTCGAAAATAAATAAGAAAAATGAAAAAGATTTGATTTTTGAAAAAGATTTTGAAAAGATAAGATTTTTAAATTGAAAATTTGATTTGACTCATAAGAAACAACTAAATTTTAAAAAGTTTTGAAAAAGTCAACTCAAATTTTTGAAAATTTATGAGTGAAAAAGGGAAAGATATTTTTTTTATTTTTGAATTTTTAATGATGAAAGAGAAAAACATCAAAAAGACTCAATGCATGAAAATTTTGGATCAAAACATGTGATGCATGCAAGAACACTATGAATGTCAAGATGAATGGTGCACAAAATTGTTACTCTCTTACAATTTCTCACACATGACCAGCAAGTGCACTGGGTTGTCCAAGTAATACCTTACGTGAGTAAGGGTCGAATCCCACAGAGATTGTTGGTTTGAAGCAATCTATGGTTATCTTGTAAATCTTAGTCAGAAAGTCAATTATGTTTATCAGTTCAAATTGTAGAAAATAAAGGAGTGCGAGTTAAATACTTGTTGTGCAGTAATGGAGAATATGTTGGAGTTTTGGAGATGCTTCGTCCTTTGAATCTCTGCTTTCTCCCTATCTTCTTCTTCACGCACGCACGTCCCTCCTATGGCAAGCTGTATGTTGGAGGATCACCGTTGTCAATGGCTACCATCCTTCCTTTCAGTGAAAATGGTCCAGGTGCGCTGTCACCGCACGGCTAATCATCTGTAGGTTCTCGATCATACCGGAATAGGATTTGCTATCCTTTTGTGTCTATCACTACGCCCAGCACTCGCGAGTTCGAAGCTCGTCACAGTCATCCAATCCCAGAATCCTACTAGGAATACCACAGACAAGGTTTAGACTTTCTGGATTCTCAAGGATGCTGCCAATGGATTCTAGCTTATACCACGGAGATTCTGATTAAGGAATCTAAGAGATATTCATTCAATCTGATGTAGAACGGAGGTGATTGTCAGACACACGTTCATGGACGAAGGTGATGAATGTCACGGGTCATCACCTTCTCCATAATTAGGCGCGAATGGATATCTTAGATAGGAACACGCATGTTTGAATGGAAAACAGAGATACTTGCATTAATTCATCGAGGCACAGCAGAGCTCCTCATCCCCAACAATGGAGTTTAGAGACTCATGCCGTCAAAAGATACAAAGTTCAGATCTAAAATGTCATGAGATACAAAATAAATCTCTAAAAGTTGTTTAAATACTAAACTAGTAACCTAGCTTTACAGAAAATGAGTAAACTATAACAGATAGTGCAGAAATCCACTTTTGGGGCCCACTTGGTGTGTGCTGGGGCTGAGACTAAAGCTTATAACGTGCCTGGGGCTGTTTTGGGCATTCAACACCAGCTTTGGATCCTTTTCTGGCGTTGAACTCCAACTTGCAACTTGTTTCTGGCGCTGGACGCCAGAATTGGGCAAAGAACTGGCGTTGAACGCCAGTTTACATCATCTATCCTTGAGCAAAGTATGGACTATTATATATTTCAGGAAAGCCCTGGATGTCTACTTTCCAACGCAATTGGGAGCACTCTATTTGGAGTCCTGTAGCTCCAAAAAATCCATTTTGAGTGCAGGGAGGTCAGAATCCAACAACTTTAGCAGTCCTTTTTCAGCCTGAATCAGATTTTTGCTCAGCTCCCTCAATTTCAGCCAAAAAATACCTGAAATTACAGAAAAACACACAAACTCATAGTAAAGTCCAGAAATATGAATTTTGCGTAGAAACTAATGAGAATAAACTAAAAACTAACTAAAATATACTAAAATCTATATGAAATTAACCCCAAAAAGCGTATAAAATATCCGCTCATCACAACACCAAACTTGAACTGTTGCTTGTCCTCAAGCAACTAGACAAATAAAATAGAAGACTAATAAGTCAAGAAGCAATAATATCTCAGAGTTTTTGAGTGAAGCTCAGATTCTAATTAGATGAGCGGGACTAGTAGCTTTTTGCTTCCGAACAGTTTTGGCATCTCACTTTATCCATTGAAGCTCAGAGTGATTGGCATCTATAGGAACTTAGAATTCAGATAGTGTTATTGATTCTCCTCTGTCAGTATGATGATTCTTGAACATAGCTACTTTATGAGTCTTGGCCGTGGCCCTAAGCACTTTGTTTTCCAGTATTACCACCGGATACATAAATGCCACAGACACATAATTGGGTGAACCCTTTTAGATTGTGACTCAGCTTTGCTAAAGTCCCCAATTAGAGGTGTCCAGGGTTCTTAATCACACTCTTATTTTTGCTTTGGACCTTGACTTTAACCACTCAGTCTCAAGTTTTCACTTGACACCTTCACGCCACAAGCACATGGTTAGGGACAGCCTGGTTTAGCCGCTTAGGCCAGGATTTTATTCCTTTAGGCCCTCCTATCCACTGATGCTCAAAGCCTTGGGATCCTTTTTATTTACCCTTGCCTTTTGGTTTTAAGAGCTTTTGGCTTTTTCTGCTTGCTTTTCTTTTTCTTTCTTCTTTTTTTTTCTGCAAGCTTTGTTCTTTGCTGCTTTTTCTTGCTTCAAGAATCATTTTTATGATTTTTCAGATTATCAATAACATGTCTCATGTTCATCATTCTTTCAAGAGCCAACATATTTAACAGTCTTAAACAACAAATTCAAAAGATATATGCACTGTTCAAGCATTCATTCAGAAGACAGAAAGCATTGCCACCACATGTTACTAATTAGAATTTTTCTTATTAAAACTCGAATTTTATTGCCTCTTATTCAAAAGATCTGCTATTTTATTCATGTTTGCTGATGATGAGAAAAATAGACTATAACTTAATTGGAGATAAAATCAAAATAGACACTAATTACTACTATATGACTCCTAAGGTAAACTCCTATAACGACAACTATCACAGAGTTAAAGCAGAAATTGGAATTTAACAACCTTTGTTCTGGGAAGTGGATGTTCCTCGGATCTGTGGGGTGCTTGGTCCTTCAAGAGATAACTTCTGGCGCTTTAATTCCCTCAAGTCACGCCCTTGCTCTTCCTGTTCTTTAATCAAATAGCAAAGAATTTGACTTTGTTCCTTCTGTTCCTTTATTATTTGTTCCATAGCTTCTTGTATCTTGGTAACTGATGTTTTAAGATACTCCCAATATTCAGATTGAGGGATTTCTGGGAGAAATTCCTGTGTTTTCTTCTTGATGGGGTCATCATGTGCTTGTTATTTTTCCATTGATGCTTTGGTGATTGGTTTCTCAATTGAGATATACTCAGTTATTCCCATCCTTACTCCAGCGTCCTTGCAGAGCAGAGAAATCAAGCTTGGGTAAGCCAACCTGGCCTCTTTAGAATTTTTGTTAGAAATTTTGTAGAATTCAGTTGAAATCAGTTGATGAACTTCCACTTCTTTTCCCATCATGATGCAATGGATCATCACTGCTCTTTTAACAGTGACTTCAGAACGGTTGCTTGTGGGCAGCAGGGAATGCCCAATGAAGTCCAGCCAGCCTCTGGCTACTGGTTTGAGATCTTCTCTTTTGAGTTGATTAGGAACACCCTTCGTGCTGGTGGTCCACCTGGCTCCAGGGATGCATATGTCCTCTAGAATCTTATCCAGGCTCTTGTTTGTTCTCATCATTCTCCTATTGAAGGAGTC